>NC_079393.1:3982772-4240272 GCF_029220125.1 Pseudoliparis swirei | reverse complement strand
ACCTGGAAAAGTCATGGAATTTTAAAATGGTCATTTCCAGGCCTGGAAAAGTCATGGAAAAAACTTGAATCATAAAAGTTTTGGAAAAGTCCTGGAAATTTGTTATAATCACGTGTTCATTTAGGCCGAGTTTGAAATAATTCATATATTTTTTAAAGAAAGACGCTCAATATATAAGCCGGCGTCCGCTCTCAATACGCAAAGTGTTCTACATTTTTTATGTTTATACCGAGATTTCAGTTTGGTCATGGACATTTGTTTTAAAGTCCTGGAAATCCATCGTCAAAATGGGTAAGAACCCTGATCTTCTGTCTCTTTCTTCCTTTCAGAATGTCTCCATCGGCATTGTGGGTAAGGACATGGAGTTCGTCATCTACGACGACGACGACGTCGCCCCGTTCCTGGAGGGACTCGAAGAGAGGCCACAGAGAAAGGTACCAAGAGAGCCGTTATCCTCCTCCTCCTCCTCTTCCTCACGGTTAGAGATGTGTGTCTTCTGAACACACAGATGTGCTTGTGGGTCACATCTTGGTCGGTTCAGACTCGTACCGTTATGACATGTTCTCACGTTGTGGGGGCAGATAGCTGTGCGCATGTGCAGGAAAAAAAAGAAAAGATTTCCATGCTTTGTTTTGCTCACGAGTTTAGAAGTGTAGTTTCAGAGATGCATCTCTTTTAACACTTTAGAAAAGAAACACTCCGGTTCAAAAGTCGAGGCTCACTTAGCAAAAGAAAAGATAAACTTAGAAAATGTCCTCATTTTTCAATGAAGATCACATTAAATGAATCATAAATCCTCTCTACATAGTTAATGTGTAGATGACTATTCTCTGGTGTGTAATGAAGTCTCTACAGAGGTGTGTAGAGGCCCATCTCCAGTGTTCTTGTGGTACATTGTGTTATCGCCTGAGAAGACTAGCGGAGGGGTAGAAACCCTTTTAATGTGAGCGCAGCTGAAAACAGTTATGCTGCTGAGAGAAGCTCTAAAACTGGCCTTCCTTTGAGCCACAAGAAGAACATTAATATCTCAAATAAAAAATCGTTATTTATAACCTTGTCAATGTCTTGACTAGATTTTATATTAATTTGATAAATAAAAGTGAGTTCATGGAAAACACTAAATTGTCTGGGCGACCCCAAACTTTTAAACAGTAGTGTGTGTGTATATATATATTTGTTGTTGTTGTTCCCTGATGTTTGCGCTCTAAACATCCCTCTTGTGTGCGTCAGGTCATCCCGCCTGCAGATGAACCCGCCGCCGCGGGTCCAGAGGTCCCCGACGAGCCAATGGAACACTGAGGAGGCCCACTTCCTGTCACCAGGGGGGAGTCACCCACCCACCTGACACTGCACCGCTCCACAGTAAACCCTCGGGGGGGGGGGGGGAGGCTGTCGTGACGCCTCGTCGATCGTCGTGACGCCTCGTCGATCCAAAACATCTCGCCAACGTCGATGTCGCTTTTGTACGAGCAAAATGTCGATTATTCAAGAAATAAACTCTTTTTTCTGAGTTGTGCTGACGGCTTCATTCCAAGAGTTTAGATCCGGAAGAATCTCTAAGCTACGAACCCGGAACATTTCATTGAGCTTCTCCAGTGTTTTAGTCACTGGTCTGCCCGTGTGCCTTTGTGCCTTTTTGTTTCAAGGGTAAATAAATAATTCAGTTTATATCTAAAAGTAAAAATCTTATTAAGAACACAAAAGGTTTTTAAACAATTTCGAAACAGAAGAACACATTATTTCTTGACGGGAAGACGCACAGCTTTTTATTTTATTATTTTTACGTCACCATTTCTTAAAATCACGGCAGTGCATTAATATCATTATTTCATTTAAAAATAAGTTCATCTGCGACATGAAAGAGTTAAAAGAGGACACGGTTACATCTGGTCTGCTGGATAAAATCATAAATCTGTTATTTAACACTAAAATGAAGAAAAAACTTTAAATAAATACTTTCTATTCGCTCTGACATCACATGTCTTCAGTGTTTATTTTTTTAAACATTTAATCTGTAGGCCTCGTCTCGTCTGCTGGTCGTTTATAATTATTAAAAACAGAATGAAACATTTTAGAGGAAAGAAAAACATAATATATACTGGACATCTAAAGTTAAACATAATTATAAATATATGCAGGCTGATGGTGTGGATGTGATTGAGGGAGCTTTATAAATTAAATATTTACGTGTCATGTTTTAACTTTCCTCCACTGGCTGGAGGACGAAGCTGATTTTGATCTTATGAAACTGATTCGAGAAACGGATCAAAACACGGAGCGCATGTTCAAGAGTCCTCAAGGGCCACCGCGCCGGGCCTCAGTGCGCCGCCTTCTTCGCTCTCCTCCTCTTGTTCCTCCGCCGGACGGCGCCGCAGGAAGCTCCCACCTCCGCCGCCCCGCTGAGGTCCTCCGCCTTCGCCGACGTCATCTTCAGCGTGAGCTCCAGCTCCTCCAGGACCCCGGCCAGGCCGTCCTCGGGGACGCCCGTCTCCACGGCGGCCTCCTCGGATTCCATCTCTTCGCTCGGGTCAGGAGCTCCTGCTCCTGCTCCTCCTCCTCCTCCTCCTCCTCCTCCTCCCTCTCCCTCTCCCTCTCCCTCGGGGTCGTCTCCGTCTGCCCGCGTGCTCTCCGGCCCGTGGTGGTGGTGCTGCTCGCCGTGCTGGCAGCAGCAGCGGGAGCGTTCCCACGGCGGCTCCGGAGGCTCCTCGGGGTAATCTGCAGGACATGAGGGGGAACATAAGGAGACATTTATTAAATATTAGGACTGTCTGCGTGGCTCGACTCCTGGTGCTCAGGTTTTCTCCCACAGGAACCGAAAATATTAACTTTAGGCTCATTGGAAACTATAATAATCTCCAATTAGTCTCCATCATGTTGGGTTCACTCCCAAAAACATTTCTAAAAATAAACAATCAAATCAATGTTCTAGGTTCTTTCTGATTAAACATAAAGAATATTAATTAATTAATTGTATGACGTGATGGTGACTTTAAAACAAGAAGTACTGCGAGAGCTAATGTGATTTTAATAAAATGAACAATGTTAGCTGGTTCTGTAATCAATTATATCTGACAGTGATTTAAACATGTGACTTTTGTGTTTCTGCATTTTTTTTAATATTCGTATTATTTACCGGTATTATAATTGAAAATATAATAGTTGTAAACCAGTTATTTTTCTCTTTGAGAATGTGAATCATAGGGTGATGGGATGTCGAAGGCGAGAGAGGGACGTCGGACTATTTATTTAATTTATTTACTTAATGTATGTATTTAATGTATGTATTTAATTTAATGTATTTAATTTAATTTATTTATTTATTTTATTTATTTTATTCATTTTATTTTGTTTATTTTGTTTATTTATTTATTTTGTTTATTTTATGGGCCCATCACTTCTGTGATTTGAGGCTTGAAGCTTAAATGTGCGTTGTGTAGCTCCGCCGCCTCTCCAGCTTTAAGAAACATTCCCGGTGGCTTAGAGTCGAGTTTAAAGCCGAGGGAAGCTCCGCCTCCTCTCACCTTCCCAGTCCTCCCGGGTCTTCTCCTCCGGCGCCATGCGGTCCACTAGCTGGCCCTCCTGCATCACGCGGGTGATCTCCGTCAGCTGCTGCAGGAGACTCTCCTCCTGGTCCGCCGTCACGCCCTCCACCCTGAAACACGAAAAGAAGAAAAACACCGAAACCTAAACGACGTGAAGACGTTTCCACCTTAAATTTAAAAGCGTTAAAAGTGATGCGGCTGACGGAGGAGGTGACTCCTCACCTGTCGGGACTGTGGTTGACGATGTTCTCCATCACCAGCTCCGTCTCCCTCAGTTTGTCCTGCAGCTGAGCCAACTCAAAGTCAGCTGGGGGGCGGGGAAAGAAGACGGAGGAAGAAGCGTAAACACACAACCTGCAGCCGGAAATAAATAACAAATGTACAATCATTTGGAAAAATGTCCATCGGTTCTGGTTCTTCACAGCCTGCAGTTCGTCTCACTGTCGAGGTGCTTCAGTGGAATTAATATTAAATAATAATGTCAAGAGAATAACGAGATTTTGTGTATTTCTCATGACGTCGATGCGCCGTAAACAAAGGACTAAAGCAAATCTTCCATCTATTTAAACTACGAGGAACTTTAGCTTTGAGTTGATTCTGGCGACCCCTGTGGACACAGCCGGTAGTGCCACTTTTCGAAAACACTTCACTGCAGCAGGGATGGACTTCTGCACCACTCCTGGTTCTGGTTCTGGTTCCTCCTGTGCCCCCCCCCCCCCCCTCAGACGCTGTTGTTTTCATCGCTGTGTTTTAGATAATAATAAAAATGTTTATTCCAATTCTGATGTTGTTGGTCAACAGCTGTTCCTCAAAGGAGGAGCTAAACGCCACGATACTCACAGATCTTCCTCTTCGTGCTCTCCGAGCGAACCGAGGGGAACCTGCTCTCTGACGGCTTGTTGTTCCCCTTGGACGTGATCTGACACAACAATAACAATGTTAAAATACTGTAAACAAACCTGACAGTTATATTGTCTGCCTAATTGTTCCTTTTTAATGTAAAATGTGTTTTTTTTTAAACATTTTCTTTCATGTTTTTACCGAGAGTCAATAGCTTCAATACAATCCCCGAGTATTTACACTGACACTTATATTTAACATGACCTTTTTTACTTTTTTACTTTTAATGTAATTCATGTCATTAAATGCCAAACTTTTTCTCAGAAGAAGAATTGCCTGAATTTGATCAGAATATTTTTGGCTCAACCCATCAGATTAATTGCTCATAAAATATTTACAGTATATGATAACAAAAATATATACAGTATATTATTTATATAATAAAAAATCAATTTAAAAAATATCTAAAAATATAAGATACAAAGATATATACAGTAAATTATATATATGATTATTTAAAAAAATATATATATATACAAATATATATAAAAATATATAAAAAATATGATACAAAAATGTATACTGTATATATATACGCACATCAAATTATTTTGTTATTTATTTGAATAATTAAATGTCTGATTAAAAATAATCTACTGAACAGTTTCACTTTAACGGACACTAACCCAATGTCAAACTATTTATTTTGGACATTAACAGCATTGCTTTCACAATGTGGAGTAAAAGAGCGTCTGAATAAAAAGAAGTTTGAGTCTCACCTTGAACAGGATGTAGAGGATGTAGAGTAAGATCCCGAAGCCGTACACGGGGATGATCTGCCCCGCCAGGTTGGACTTGCCCCCGGTTCCCACCCCGGTTCCGGCCCCCTTGGCCCTGGACACGGCCTCGGTGCCGTGGGCTCTGGAGCCCGCGGCCCGCTGGCCTCGACCCTCCGGAGCCGCCTGACGTTGCATCATCGAAGGGAAGCGACCCGAATCTGACACGTGAGCAGGAATTAGCTTAAAAAGCTTAATTAATTAGTTTAATCAACACTTTACGACTGAAAAATATCATCTTCATAAGAATAATATTATATATTTAATATTATCTTTTTGTACCTAATAGACAGGCACCTGAGTGGTTATTTCATGTATCACATGACCCTTTACACAATTACACGATGAAAACAAACGCACATATCCAACTTATTTTAAATTCTAACATATATTTTATTGTGTATTTTTATCTGTACATTTTTATCCTTGTGTATTTTTATCTTGTATTTGTCTATCAATGATAAAAAACTCTTTATCTTTATCCATAAAAATAAACGCGTCTTTGGCGCCCCCTTCAGGGAGGAAACCGCAACTGCACGATGATACACCGGTCGATGTCCACTAAGCATCGCGGCTTTTAATGAAATTACAAAAATAAATAACTAATTAAATACACAGACTGAATACAATAACGATTTAATCTTAAATCATATAATCCCGAGAGCGGCCACAACGTCGAGCAGAGACCCGGGAAAAGGTGACGCACCGTGGGCAGCATCCTTCCTGCCGCCGGAGAGCAGCATTTTGGGGAGCAGCAGCCCGACGCACAGCACGAGGCACGTCGCGAGCGTCACCTTCTGGAACGTGGACATCGACATGCCGACAGGTAGACGGTCTCCTTGCTTCCTACCTGGCGGGGCGAGGTGGTCTGAGGCGGGCTCACGGAGAGGAGACGGTGACCGGTCGATGTCGTTTCTCATCCATCGGTTGAACTTCCTTGTTGTCTTAGGGACCGGAAGTGCGATGTGGCTGTAACGGCTGTGTTTCACCACTGGGGGGCGCCAGAGGACCGCGGTTACCTCTTTTATGCAGTGATGCTTCAATGATAATATATATATATATATATATATATATATATATATATATATATATATTAATGATTTTTATGTATATCTTTTTTTATAATAATTTGTGACTTATTTTCGCTGTCATTGACCCAAATGGGTTATTTTTTATTTAACACATAAGACATTATTTAATGTAACACATACTATGTTAATAATTATTATTACAATAACAAATATTAATATTTGTATTGTTGTTTTATTTGCTTTTATTTTGTTTTAGTATCAATACATTATTTATTTTTTTATTATGTTTTTTATTTCACAATCACAGAACGCTCTTTAAACCAATTTTCACTAAAAGTAAGATGGACAACTGTTTGCTTTTTAAAACTTTTTATAATCTATTATTATCATTATTATAAATAAGTTTCTTGAGCCAGTGCAGCGCTTTATTTAAAACATTTTTACATTATTATATATCTTCTAAAATGTCTATAGAGGATCTTTAAAGGACCTTTAACGGACTTCCTCTCCCACAGATGTCGAGTCATCTCGGAACATAAATAACGAGTACACAAACTGAAATTAAAATTCAGTTTTAATTAGTCAAGAAACAAACAAACAAACAGACAAAAAGAGCTCCAGATCCGAGTGGAAAACAAAAAATCCACGTAGAGTTTTTTAAAGCGTCGTCCGGTCCCTCGGAGTCCTCAAACCGTGATTTGCAAAAAAAAATTCAGTTAATAACCGATTTGACAAACTTCAGTATTTTCCGTCCCGTCCAGGATTGGGTTTCAAGTTCTGGAAGGTCATGGTAGGTTCTGGGAGGTTTTGGGAGGTTCTCCGGTTCCGTCCAACCCGTGTTGTGAGTTTTTTTCAGGATATTTTCTGCGCAGCTCCGTCATAAAAGAGTTCCACCTCGGCCGATACGTCCCGTCGGCCTCGGCTCCGCTGGTTCAGAAACGTGACTCGGTGAGTTTCACTGAAGGTCCAACCGGCTCACAGTCGTCATGACGATCTTCAGAGAAGAAGATGATGATGAATAAGATGAACAAGAACAAGAAGAACAAGAACAAGAAGGAGAAGAACAAGATGAAGAAGAAGAAGACAAAGAAGAAGAAGAAGAAGAAGAAGAAGAAGAAGTAGAAAAAGAAGAACAAGAAGATGAAGACAACGAAGAAGAACAAGAAGATGAAGTAGAAGAAGCAGAATTAGAAGAAGACGAAGAAGAAGAAGGCGAAGAAGAAGTAGAAAAAGAAAAGAACGAAAAAGAAGAAGGCGAAGAAGACAAAGAAGAAGTAGAAAAAGAAAAAGAAAAGGAAGAAGAAAAAGAAAAAGAAGAAGAAGAAGAAGAAGAAGGTATGAACAGACCCGTCGCTGTGTGGTGCTTTCAGGCGTCCAATAAAAACGTGGGATCAGCTACACGTGTCCACTAAAAACTATAATAACATAAAATAAGGTAATTTGCCTATAAATTATGGTTTTGATTTGCTATAAAAAACATTTGTTTCTCTTCTGGAAAATACAATAATTGCTTATTACATTTCAAAAAGGAAATTTAATGCACCAAATGTAAAAGGTCAGAAATAAAATGTAACCGAAAACACGTGGAAAGTAAAGCTGCATTTTAAGACCTCATCAGAGTTCAGAGGATCTCTGTCGAGTCCTAATGACATCATCTTAATGACATCATCTTTATGACATCATCTTTATGACGTCATCTTTACAGAAAATACCCTTTTCAACGCAGTGAGAAGCTTCACAGTCAACACATTTAATTAAAGTTATTTTACTGCCTTTTTAAACAATGCTGCATCTGCCAAGACGGAGAAACTGGTAGTAAAAGACCCAGTTATCTACATTAAACACATCATTAAAAACTAAAAGCCCGACTCAAATACCTCCATTGTAAATCACCTGCACCCACAATGCACCTGTGAAAACACCTGCAACCAATTAGAGCGGGAACATATTTCAGGTTCGCTCAACAACAGAGGACTTCTGGATTTTATTCTGGAGGGACGGAGTGATTGTGTCTGACTGGAGTATTGAGGAGAAACACGTTGCACTTAGATAACAGTATTTATGGAGCGTTTAATATAAGTTTATAACGTTTTGAAAGATGTGAGAAATTCTGTGTTTTGATTGTTTTAGTTCTAGTTTCTGTTTTTAGCTATTGGGGGGAAAAGAGTCTCTTTTCACTTCAGTGTTCTTTAAGATGGAGAAGAATGAATATATATATATATATATATATACATGTTTCATTTAAATATGTTCACACAATCCAATTTAACTGATTTCGTATTTTAAATAAAATCAGAGCAATAACTTTTGATCCACGATTAAAAGAACTAAGAATTTATTTAAGTCTTTTGACAAAGGTCTAAATAAATCTATAAAAACTACCAACATCAACGCAGCTGTTTGAGTCGTAAGAGACCTTAAAGTTTCGAAGAGACCTCAAGAGACCTTAAGGGTCTTAAGAGACTTAAAGTTCTGAAGAGACCCAAAGGTATTAAGAGACCTTAAAGTTCTGAAGAGACCTCAAGAGACCTAAAGGGTCTTAAGAGACCTTAACATTCTGAACAGACCTCAAGAGACCTTAAGGGTCTTAAGAGACTTAAAGTTCTGAAGAGACCTTAAGAGACCTTAAAGTTCTGAAGAGACCTCAAGAGACCTAAAGGGTCTTAAGAGACCTTAACGTTCTGAAGAGACCTCAAGAGACCTTAAGGGTCTTAAGAGACTTAAAGTTCTGAAGAGACTGTAAGAGACCTTAAAGTTCTGAAGAGACTGTAAAAGACCTTAAAGTTCTGAAGAGACCGTAAAAGACCAATAGGGTCTTTCGAGTCTTTACAGTTCTGAAGAGACCTCAAGAGACCGTAAGGGTCTTAAGAGACCTAAAGGGTTTTAAGAGACCTTAAAGTTCTGAAGAGACCCAAAGGTTTTAAGAGACCTTAAAGTTCTGAAGAGATCCAAAGGTATCAAGAGACCGTAAAGTTCTGAAGACACCTTAATGGTCTTAAGAGACCATACAAGACCTTACAGGTCTTAGAGACCTTAAGGGTATTAAGAGAGCTTAAGGATCTCTAGAGACCTTAAAGGTCTTAAGTTATCTTAAAGGTCTTAAGATACATTAAGGGTCTTTAGGGTCCTAGAAGGAGTCACAGCATCTGGAGGCCAGAAAACCTTCAACATTCACGAAGTTCGAATCCCATTTTAAGGAGATTAAACCTGAATGAAGGTCTCAAGGCCTGAAATGTATCCATATTCTTCCGTAGAAAACAGGGAAGTGATCTCATAAAGATCTCCTGAAGCCTAAAGTGGTTTCAACCTGATCTCTGGAAGACCTAAAGACAAAACCACAAGTGAAAAGCTCTCCAGTCCCAGAGAGCATCGAGTGTCCAGGGAGGGTTTTATGAACTGTAGTTGGTAGTGACCGGAACCTTCAGAACTTTGTGGACTTTGAGGCATTTCGCTTTCAAACGTCTCTCATCGGCCCTCAAAGCCTGAAAAAAGGCTCCGCCCATCGGCCGTCCAGAGGGCTCGATGAGAGGAAGAGGACTCCCACGGGATGGACGCGTCTTTAAAGAAAAGCCTTTTGGAGGCCTTCACATCTTCAGGCCAGTGTTTGAAAAACAGGATTTAAATAGAAAGAAACTGTATATTTCACTCTCTTCAATGACCTTGAAGACCTTTGAGGAGCGGCAGAAGGACGAAGATCTGATCTTCACAAGTTCTGCTGCTTCTTTTCTGGCTTTAAGACTATTTTGCTTTTAAAAACTTAAATCCACAATTTAATAAACTTAATTTTTTTAACGACAGCGGCAATGAAGAGGGTCATGAATGTGATGTTAAAATATCATAAAATAACCAGATAGTGTTCCAACAAACTGCCCAACATAATAATAATGATACTAAATATATATTTTTGGTCCTTCCTGTTATTCTACATTTAAAGCCAGACTCAAAATGCCATTCCCATACAAAAAAAACTGCATCGGCAAGTGAGGATGAACTTATTTTTGTCCCGAAATATGTTTACATATTTTCGTATGTTTCTCGTGAAAGTCCGGGGAAGTCCACGTCGTGAGGATGTGTTGTGCACCGACAGATATGCTAGAGAGGTTCATGTCATTTATGTTCGCTTTCTCTCATTCCAGGCTTCCTGATTGTTTTCACCTGTCATCACACCTGTCTCCTATGCTCATCAGTGTCAGCCCCGCCCCTGATTGGTCCCACCTGTGTCTTGTTACCATGTGCTTAAATTCCCCTGTCTCCCAGTGTTCCTTGTCAGTTCGTCTGGTCTTTTGCCATGATCAGGTCGGGTTATGTTGTGCTCTTGAAAAGTTTTTGATCCCTCACTACGTGAGCGCTTTCATTTTGTTCACTGCAGAACCGAAAAATAAAGTACTTACAAATACTTTATCTCTGTCTCCCGGGTCGTGCAATTGGGTCCTACTTTCTAAGTGTCTGAGCTCGTAACAGAACGAACTGACCACATTATGGACCCAGCCGACCCAAGAACGCTTCACGCCGCTCTGTCGGTACAGGGCGTGACGATTTTTCATCACGAGGAAAAACTGGACAAAGTCAGCCGGAAATACAAGAGCTGAGAGGACGCCAGGCCGGGTTCAGGAAGAATTATCTACACAGATGCAACAACTGGTTGCCCAAATGAATAATTTTTCACTCATCAACAGACTGCTCCTCTGGTGACGTCATCCACAGCTGAGAATTTGCCTGTCAATACTCCAGCTGACGACCCAGGTCAGGCTGTTTCCTCCCATACGGCTGGCTCTTCCGGAGAGATTTTCCGGAGACTCTTCGAATTGCAGAGCCTTTCTGGTACAGTGTGATCTGCATTTTCAACACAACCCAGCAGCTTTTTATCTGAGCATGGTAAAGTGGCGTTTATTGTGTCTCATTTAACGGGAAGAGCTGCAGCCTGGGCTACTGCAGAATGGTCTAGAGACACCGAACTATGTTACTCATTGGCCGATTTCATAGAGACTATGAGGCGCATTTTGACCACTCATCGCCTGCTACGGAGGCCAGCAGAAGACTGTTTCAAATACGTCAGCTCAACCGTCAGGTGGTTGATTATGCCATCGAGTTTCGTACAGCAGCAGCGGACAGCGGATGGAATGTTCCGCTCTTCGTGACGCCTTCATGACAGGACTTTCGAACCGATAAAGGACCAGCTGGCTCCACTGGAGACACCCGGGATCTGGAATCCCTCATCGCTGTGGCCATCCGGATCGATAACCGTCTTCGAAAGAGAGAGGAGCGTCGACGCAACCGAGATGTTATTCCCAGCTTCCAGAATTCGCCTCGGAGGGTCGCGCGCCAGCGGAGGATTTCCAGCTCATGTTACCGGACCATCAGAGGAGTACACTTCCGAATGACTCCGGTGAACCCATGCAGCTTGGAAGAACCAGGCTTTCTCTGGAGGAGAGGCAGCGCCGTCTACGGAGGGTTGCTGTTTCTACTGCGGCCAGCGGGTCATCAACTCGCTTCATGCCGGGAAAGATCGTGCTCACCAGTCAAAGGAGGCGCTGGTGAGCAAGTTTCCCAGACTTCCCTCCTCGACCTGTTACTCAGGTAGACATTTGTATTAACAATCAGACCATTGACCAGGGTGTGTTAATAGACTCAGGGGCTGACGAAAGCCTTATAGACTGGGGCCTAGTCAAACAGCTAAAGATAAAACTGTCCCGCTATCTCATCCTGTTAGTGCCAGTGCCTTAGACGGCCGCTTGTTGTTCACAGTTACCCATTGCACTGAGCCCATACGGATTACTATAAATAAGGACCATACTGAGAGCATGCAATTTCATATTTTTGAGTCGACTCAGCACCCGATTATTTTGGGGTTTCCTTGGCTGAAGATCCACAATCCTCACATAGACTGGCCTTCAGGGAAAGTTATAGACTGGGGAGAGGATTGTAAGGGCAGGTGTAAACTTTCGCAACCTGTTAATGCACCAACAGACTCTAGTAGGATCATTATAGATCACCCTGACTATCCTGATCTACACAAGATACCTTCCTGTTACCATGATTTAAAAGAAGCGTTTAACAAGTCTAAAGCCTTGTCGCTACCTCCTCACCGAGATTTTGACTGTCCCATTGATCTCTTACCGGGAGCCCCCATTCCCAAGGGGAGACTTTACTCGATTTCGAGACCTGAGAGAACAGCAATGGATGAATACATCTCCTCTTCACTCAAATCAGGGATTATTCGTCCTTCATCGTCTCCAGCCGGAGCGGGATTCTTTTTTGTGGGAAAGAAAGACGGGTCTCTGAGACCTTGCATAGACTACAGTCCACTAAATGACATTACGGTGAAGAACCGCTATCCTCTGCCACTCATGTCATCTGCTTTTGAACTGCTTCAAACGGCCAAGATATTCACCAAGTTGGATTTAAGAAATGCATATCACTTGGTTAGAATAAAACAAGGGGATGAGTGGAAGACTGGATTCAACACTCAGAATGGTCACTATGAGTACTTGGTAATGCCTTTTGGACTGTGCAATGCACCGCTGTTTTCAAGCTTTTGTGAATGAGGTTTTGCGGAATTCTTGAATATTTCAGTGTTTGTGTATCTGGATGACATACTGATTTTCTCCCCAGACGCTAAATCTCATGTTAACCATGTCCGCCAAGTTTTGCAGAAACTACTGGATAATCAGCTATATGTCAAGGCAGAGAAGTGCGAGTTCCACACAGAAGAGGTGTCTTTCTTAGGATACATAGTCTCACCTAATCATATCCAAATGGATCCTGCGAAAGTCAGTGCAGTATCCCAGTGGCCCACACCAGACTCCAGGAAAAAGGTTCAGCAGTTCCTAGGATTTGCTAACTTCTATAGGAAGTTTATTAGGAATTTCAGTTCTGTTGCTGCTCCTCTGCATGTTCTGACTTCTCCTAAGGTTCCCTTCAAGTGGACCCCCCAGGCGGATCTTGCTTTCAAACTTCTCAGAGATAGATTCACATCAGCTCCCATACTCACCATTCCAGATCCCCAGCGCCAGTTTATGGTCGAGGTGGATGCTTCCAATGAGGGAATTGGAGGAGTACTGTCTCAACGTTCTGCAGAAGACAACAAGATGCATCCATGTGCTTACCTGTCGCGGAAGTTGACAACGGCAGAGCGGAATTATGACGTGGGAAACAAGGAATTGTTAGCTGTAAAAGCTGCCCTCGAGGAATGGAGACACTGGCTAGAGGGTGCAGAGCAACCGTGTTTAGTCTGGACAGATCACAAGAATCTAGAATATATAAGAAAGGCTAAGCGTCTCAACTCCCGTCAGGCCAGGTGGACACTTTTCTTTAGTAGATTCAACTTCACACTCTCTTTTCGTCCCGGGTCTCAGAATCAAAAACCCGATGCTTTGTCTCGTCTTTACGATCCCGAACCACTTGCGGTAGAGCCCAAGACCATCCTTCCACTTAACCGGGTGATCGGAGCCTTTTCCTGGCAAGTGGAGTCAGTCGTTAAAGAGGCAAATGTCATGAATCCAGCGCCTAGCGAGTGTCCCAACAATCTGCTGTTTGTTCCTGAGGCTCTTCACTCCAAGGTCATCCACTGGGCTCACTCATCTGTGCTTCGTGCCATCCGGGAGTAGCAAGAACAATGTTCAGGATTCAACAACGTTTCTGGTGGCCATCCATGAAGAAAAATGTGGCCGAGTATGTAGCGGCTTGTCCGGTGTGTGCGTGTAATAAGACCTCATCTCAAGTTAAGATGGGCTTGCTCCAGCCGCTGCCGATTCCCCATCGTCCTTGGTCACACATTTCGATGGATTTTGTGACAGGATTTCCTCATCCAGAGGCAAGACTACGGTTCTAACAGTGGTTGATCGATTTTCAAAGATGGCTCACTTCATCCCATTGACCAAGCTTCCTCTGCCAAAGTCACCGCAGAGGTCATGATGAATCACGTATTCAGGATCCATGGATTCCCTAATGACATTGTTTCCGACAGGGGTCCACAATTCATTTCCGCCTTCTGGAAAGAGTTTTGTCGACTCATAGGTGCCACCGTCAGCCTGTCATCAGGATATCACCCTCAGTCAAATGGACAGTCGGAGCGTCTGAACCAAGAACTAGAGACTACGCAACGTTGTCTCGTCTCCGGAACCAGACCACCTGGAGTGACCACCTCACATGGGTCGAGGTTGCCCACAATACCCTTCCCACGGCGGCCACAGGTCTCTCTCCATTCCATTGTGTCAATGGTTTCCAGCCTCCACTTTTCCCTAACAACGAGGAAGAGGTGATGGTTCCATCGGCACATGCCATGATCAGACGTTGTCGCAGAGTTTGGGCTGGTGCTCGCCAGTCTCTTCTCCAAGTTCAGCTCGGATGAAGGCTGTTGCGGACGTTCATCGCAGGGTCGCTCCTCCTACAGTCCAGGCCAAAAGGTTTGGCTCTCTACCAAAGACTTACCACTCCATGTCGCCTCAAAGAAACTGGCTCCGAGATTTGTGGGTCCGTTTCCAGTGTCCAGAGTCATCAACCCGGCGTCGGTACGCTTGCAACTCCCCAGGACCTTGAGAGTGCACCCAACATTTCACGTTAGTAGAATCAAGCCGGTGTGTGAGAGCACACTTGTTCCCGCCTCCAAGCCCCCTCCACCGCCCCAGTTCTTTGAAGGGGGTGCCGTTTACAAGGTCCGTAAACTACTGGAGGTCCGTAATAGGGGGAGGGGCAAGCAATTCCTGGTAGACTGGAAGGGTTACGGTCCTGAGGCTAGAAGCTGGATAGCTGCTTCATTTATCGAGACAAGACTCTTATCCACGACTTTTACAATCAGCCTGGGCCATCAGGAGTTGGCCCTAGAGGGGGGGGTACTGTTGTGCACCGACAGATATGCTAGAGAGGTTCAGGTCATTTATGTTCGCTTTCTCTCATTCCAGGCTTCCTGATTGTTTTCACCTGTCATCACACCTGTCTCCTATACTCATCAGTGTCAGCCCCGCCCTGATTGGTCCCACCTGTGTCTTGTTACCATGTGCTTAAATTCCCCTGTCTCCCAGTGTTCCTTGTCAGTTCGTCTGGTCTTTTGCCATGATCAGGTCGGGTTATGTTGTGCTCTTGAAAAGTTTTTGATCCCTCACTACGTGAGCGCTTTCATTTTGTTCACTGCAGAACCGAAAAATAAAGTACTTACAAATACTTTATCTCTGTCTCCCGGGTCGTGCAATTGGGTCCTACTTCCTAAGTGTCTGAGCTCGTAACAGGATGTCGCTGTGGACTCAGGACTTTCACTCAGGAGACCGCTGGTCGAGTCCTGTGATGTTTGAGAAAACCTCACCAAGTTTCCGAAACAGTTTGAGACCGCTGGTCGAGTCCCTCGTGACACCATAAGTCAACATTTACATATTTTAATTCACTGTAACTTGGATAACGCAAATAAACAAAGTGATTTTAACCAAACTGTGATGTTTTTCTGCAAGAAAACCTCACCAAGTTTTACTTCCGTTATGTTAGCTACTCGTTTAAAGGTAGATAAATGTTCTCATGTAAAATATTTCTACACTCAAATAACAAAATAATCAAATGCAAAGTGAGATATTTAACAATATGTTTGGCAGCAGTTTATACTAAAATATAATGTGCTTTCATTTTGAAGGTTTCAAATTAAATGGATTTATGTTATTATATTAGAGAAATGTTCTTATGTACAAAATGTCTACACTCAAAAAACAAAATATGCAAATTTAGTTATTTAACAATATGTTCGGGAGTAGTTTATACGTTTCAGTTACACCGGCCCTTTAAGAGGCGGCCATGATGCTGATGTGGCCCACGGTGAACATGTGGCCCCTGGTCTAGGGTGACGCTGTGTTTAAAGCTCTATGGGATGACTTGTTTTTTGTAGTTAAATAGTCATTTCTCTGCGGTCAGGATATCAGGATTAACATTTTAGACTCTTGAGAATTGCTTGGTAAATGTGCGTCACTCCCCTTTTAGCTCCGTTTTGGGTCTCCTCCACCTCGTGGATCTCCTCCATCGCTGCCGCTATCTCCGTTTTTGGCGCTTTTTTGCTAATCTGTGCAGTGAATTCACTTTAAACCCAAGAAAATGAGCTAAAAGAGGCTTAAGAGCTGTGGAGTTGGGTAATAATCACGCATTGGGTTTCCCTCCTTTTCACATGGGATTAAGTGTTGATGTTAAACATATTTAATCTTACCAATTATATTACTGCAGCTTTAAAGAATGTAGTACAAAGTAAAAAATTGTGTGCATTTCCCAACAAAATGCACAGCAGGTCTCGGAGTTAAAATAAAAAACACAAGTAAATCAACGTTAGCTTGGGGTTTCACACAAACCCCCTCCCCCTCCCCCCACGTCCTGCTTTACGATCACGTGACGGAGCAAATTACAGTGCGTTACCTTTTCGTAGGTTTACGAGAACAAACCGCTTTGAACCATGTTTTAGTTAAAGCTCCCTCATCAGTTCAAACCCTTCATAACCATCTGTTATCTCTTTTTTTTGTGGGGGGGGGGTGATTAAAAAGGTGAAGCTCATTATCCGTTTCACTGAGAACCCTCAGAAGTTGATGTGTGTGTGTGTGTGTGTGTGTCACTTTATAGAGCGTGTGCTTTCAAATGGACTCAACTCTTCGCCTCTGGACTAAATGTCACATTCTCTCTCGAAGTAAATGTGCTTCCACTTATCGCTGGGATGATAATATCAGCCTCCTCGTGTCATATTTTGGGACGAGGCCATCATTCATCACCATCGTCATCATCGTCTTCGTCATCAGAACGTTACCTCTCACTGCGGCTGCCTCTCCGAGCCGCCGCCGTTGAGATGGCCTCCTTCGTAGTCCAGCTGGCACAGGATCATGTTGTTCTTGAGGAAAAACTTGTCTCCCACGCAAAATCTGCGGAAGAAATATATATTAAAAAATATATATATATATATATATAAATATACACTACCGTTCAAAAGTTTGGGGTCACTGAGAAATGTCTATATTTTTCAAAGAAAAGCACTGTTTTTTCAATAAAGATAACATTAATCAGAAATACACTCTCTACATTGTTAATGTGGTAAATGACTATTCTAGGTGGAAACGTCTGGTTTCTAATGAAATATCTCCAGAGGTGTATAGAGGCCCATTTCCATCAACTATCACTCCAGTATTCTAATGGTACATTGTGTTTGCTAATCGCCTTAGAAGACTAATGTCTGATTAGAAAACCCTTGTGCAATTATGTTAGCACAGCTGAAAACAGTTATGCTGGTGATATAAGCTATACAACTGGCCTTCCTTTGAGCTTGAAGTTTGAAGAACAAAATTAATACTTCAAATATTAATCATTATTTCTAACCTTGTCAATGTCTTGACTATATTTTCTATTCAATTTTCAATTCATTTGATAAATAAAAGTGAGTTTTCATGGAAGACACGAAATTGTCTGGATGACCCCAAACTTTTGAACGGTAGTGTATATATATATATATATATATATATATATATATGGATCTGGGTTTCTGAGGTTTTTGAAGCGTGAGGTCCCGGAGGAGCATTTTTCAGGACCGCTACGATAATCAGAAAAATGCAATCTCGTGTGATTGCCGCCTGATTAACAAAATCCAAGAGATATACAAAGTTTGCACCCCTCCTCCTCCTCCTCCTTCGAGGTTGCGAACCTCATCGCGTCCTGATTGTAATGCATCGGCGATGTGCTCATAATGACCGGGTGAGCTCACTCGCTGCGCCTCCCCACAGATAAGTCAAACTGAATTTGATCTCGCGCAGCTAATTGCTGCCCTAATCTTACCTCTGGCGGCAGAGCTGACAGGCGAAGCAGTCTAAATGGTAGACGTTGTCTCTGGCTCTCATCACCATCTCAAAGGCCGGGATCAGCTTACTGCAGGCCGCGCAGTTCCCCGTCACCCCGAAGAGCCTGCGGACGGGGAAAGAGGGCGACAGAGCAGACCGTCAGTCTGGACGCACTTAACATAGATTTCAGAGAAAAAGCACTTTAATAATACGAATAAAAGAGCACGACAGAAGAAAAGAAGTTCAACGGGACCCGGGATGTTGCGCAATCGAGCAGTTTTTCTGCAAATGAAAGTGAGAAACTGCATTTCCTGCACATTTGCTGGTTCATTTGTCTTTTTTTTACATTTATTTAACCAGTAATTGAGATTTAAAAAATGTAGGTATAAAAAAGTTGACGGAACATATTTTTTGAGTTTAAAAAACACATATTTTGAGTTTTAAAAACACATTTTTTGAGTTTAATAAACATATTTTTGAGTTTAAAAATCATATTTTTTTAGTTTAAAAAACATTTTTTGAGTTTAAAAAACATAATTTTTTCGTTTAAAAAACAGATTTTCTTTTGTTTAAAAAACTCAGTCAAAAACATCTACAACCAGATGACCCGTACATGTATTTCTTGGGTTTATTGCTGCTACATCATATTGTATGGATTAAGAGCAGCCATGTGGGTGGGGGGGGATATTCTCATTATTCTCCTCGTGGTAATTTGGAGTCTGAGAAATGTCTAACGATAACTGCTGCAGTGTGAACAATCTAGAGCCCCAAAAATAATGATGCAAATAATAATGACCCGCGATCGTTGGCAGTTGAATGCAAATAAAATCCCAAAACACGGATATGAGCGACGAGGAGCTCGTTAACCGACACGCACGCTCACAACGACGGCTTCGCAGGTTTCATCGTGTTCGCCATCTGAGTTTCACGCGCTTTGCATTAAACATGGTGCCTTTTTGGTCATAAAGCAAAGTATTTAAATAGTTTCCCGGGAGGGGTTTATCCTTTTTTGGGGAACATCAATGTTGGAGCTGAATTTCATTGCAATCCGTCCCGTGGCTGTGGAGGCGTTCCACCTTAAAACCCCAAATCGACATCACCATGGTGTCGCTAGGGAAACAGACATGTGGGGTTCATCCTCTGGGGAACATGAACGTCGGCACACGACATTGATCCGATAGTTTACGAGTCAAGAAACAAACTAATCGGGATCTAACTGACTAATACTATATAATAACTAGAACGGGCACTCGGTAGAGCGCATACCTTCGCATATCACAAGATTGGCCATTGAATTATGAACATTTTGGCATTAGTTGCATGCCAATTGGATAGAAATTGACCGTGCTATGGTAAAAAAATGATTTTGACCTATCGATGACCTTGACCTTGACCCGATTGATCCCAAAGTCTAATCACATGGTTCCCGGATAATAACCAATCATCCCACCAAATTTCATGCGATTCAAGAATATGTTGACCTTTTCATGACCTTGACCTTTGACCCGATCGATCCCAAAATCTAATCAAATGGTCCCCGGATAATAACCAATCATCCCACCAAATTTCATGCGATTCGGTTTAAAACTGTTTTTGTTATGCGAATAACACACATACAAATAAATAAATACACAGCGATCAAAACATAACCTTCCGCATTTTCAATGCGAAGGTAATAACTTCATTTGGACAAAACTTCCGTGGTCACTGCCTTATGTGTATTTTTTTTTCCTCTGTATATTTAATATTTTAGTATTAGTATTTAGAATTGTATTTAGCGTTTTATTTTATCTTTTATTTTTGTTAATGCTCTAATGTGCACCCGCTGCTGTGATCCTGAAATTTCCCCACTGTGGGACGAATAAAGGATTATCTTATTTTATCTCATCTTATCTTATCTCATCTTATCTTATCTCATTTTATCTCATCTTATCTTATCTTAACAAAGTGCCTCACAAACAAGGACGAATAAAACAATGCAATAAAATAAACACACGGCCGACAAAATGAATTAATGAAATGAGCCAAAACGATAGAAGTTTGTCTCGAGAGATTATTTAAAATAGGAAATTAGTCGCGACGAAATGGACTTTATATCATGTAAATGTGATATTCTGATGCCTTAAAGAACCATGTTAACACGCTCGTGTCCATATTCTGATCAACTGATCCTGAATATTAGAGCAGCACAGAAACCGACACACACACACACACACACACACACACACACACACACAGGCTGATATCTGGGAAACTAATCCTCACGTCCAGTCTCATAACGAAGCGTCTCGACGTCTCCGGTATCTCCGTATTATCTATTTCGACCTAGATTCAGAGTTATTCAGGAACGACTTAATGGGGTTTCATTAATTACCAGCTGGCCCATTATGTGCTCCGAATTCATTTCTTCGTAACTATTTAAAATCTCTGAACCCATCGGCAATCGTCGAGAAGAATGTGGGAAAATAACACAAAAAATGATAAAAAATGAGTCTTTGCCTTGATGAATATCGACTGATCAAAGGCCAAGTGGTTAATATGAATCTTTTACTTTTATTTTGTTACCTCTTCTCAACAAATCTCTGTTGTTGTTGTTGCAGGAAAGATTTTTTTATGTTTTTATGCCTCATTGGACTTTAAAAAAGGATTTTAGAGGTAAGAATGAATGAAAAAATAGTTACTTTAACAAATAAATGATGAAAAACGCAAGTCTTTTCAAATGCATGCGGCTCCTTGATGAATATGTTGTGATTAATATTCATCAATTACTTCTATTTTGTTACCTCTTCTAGACAAACCTCTCTTGTTGTTGTTGCAGGAAAGATTGTTGTCAAATGTAAAAGCTTTAATAAACTAGATTTATAACTTGAAGTGCTGTTTCATCATCAGCTGATAAAAAGGAATACAAAATATCAATTTATATGAAAATGTCACTTACTTTAAGAGCCATGTGGGTGTTTTTTTATGGTTTTATGCCTCATACGACTTTAAGAAGTGACTTTTGAGGTAAGAAGGAATGAGTGAGTGAGTTTCTTTTTTTTTTTAATTAGTATTTTTTAAACATGTACAGCTCCTTGATGAATATGATGTGATTAATATTCATCAATTACTTTTATTTTGTTACCTCTTCTCGACAAAAGCACATTTTTGTCAAATGTAAAAGCTTTAATAAACTGTATTTATAACTTCAAGTGCTGTTGCATCATCATCAGCTGATAAAAGGGCAGAAAAATGGAGATTCACTGATGTGTAAATGTCAATTTAAATGAAAATGTCACTTAATTTAAAAGCCAGATTTGTGTTTTTATGCCTCAGAGACCTTTAAAACTGACGTTAGAGGAAAGAATATGAATCAATCTATCCTACTTTCTTTGAACCATGTGATCTACGTCCTCACGCTACCCCGGAGAACAAACCCTGTGTTGTTAAAAAAAAAAAATACTCCGTGACTCGGTGCTGACCGGCGGCAGATCGCTTCACCTCTCGTTCACCTCCAAGAGAAAACAAACACCAGAGCCCCGACGCACACGGAGATAAGTTGCCGTGGCTGATTTCCATATTCCATTAAGAGGCCAGATAGAAGAGAGGAGAGAGGAGAGAGAGGAGAGAGGAATGAGCATGTGTCTCCCAGAGCTTCACACGACAAATTAAGAAGAAAAACCCGTCATCGAACGAGTGACCGGCGCAGGGGAACAAAAGCGAGTCCTAATGAACCAAATGTTCTGATCTAACGAGCCTCGGTCCTGAGCAGGGGGCACCTGGTGAGCTTTTTTTCTTTCCCCCCTTTTTCCTTCCTCCTCCTTAACGAGGCAACGGAGCTCAATGCTAATTCTCCACTAATGGTCCAATTAAAAGAAATCACATGGTTTTAATCCCGCTCTTCAAAGGCTTTTTTTTTTTTGGGTCTGCACCCTCACAATGACGAGGAAAACAGGAGGCAATCTCGCCAATTTAACTGTCAAAAGGGGTTTTGGTCTCCTAAGTGCAGCGCGGCTAATGAGAGACTTAGCGCCAACCAAATCCAGCTGGATTGTACACGAGACCGACACACGAGTTCAGCAATGTGGCCGAGGCATCAGGAGTTCTCCGGCTGACCCCGACACGCCGCACGTCGTTATTTCGGTGCAAGGAAACGGCGGCGGCGTGACTCTCGGCACGGATGTTCGGTTTAGGTTTTTAGTTTGGGATTCGTGGCCAGAAGTGTATTTTAAAAACAATAGTTATTCATAAATAACGAGAGGTCGAGGTCAGACGGAGCTGAAAACGTTTATCCTGATCTGAAGCGTGTTTTGAAGTGTTGTAAACGTCCTGCGCCACGACAGATACTTCAAGTACAAGCACAGTAGACACATTCATGAACGACTGAAAGCAAAAGTAGTTGTTGTTATTCGCTCTCCTGACAAAAAGTTAAGAATCTGCTGGAGCCGGGAGACGACTTGGCCTAGTTTCGCATAAAACACTGAGTCTAAACAGCTAGCCTAAAGCGCTAGCTGTTCGCCTATAGCGCTCTGGCAAAGCTAGCAAAAAGCCAACTTGTTTAAAATCTTTATGTATGTTGTTGATGTAGGGAAAGAAACACTTTAGAAAAGAGACTCTAGGAGAAGTACTGTCGACAGAGCCCAGCTAGCCATCTTAATGCTACGCAAAGCTAACCGGCAGCTATAGCGCTCTGGCAAAGCTAACAAAAAGCCACATAACAGCATCTCTTAAACAACACTTATGTATCTTGTTAATGTAGGAAAAAAATTACACTTCAGATCAGAGACTCTAGGAAAGTATTGTCGACAGAGCTCGGCTAGCTGTCTTAATGCTACGCAAAGCTAACCGGCAGCTATAGCGCTCTAGCAAAGCTAACAAAAAGTCTCTTACATGCTGGTAAGAGACTTTTTTGTGATGCTAACTTGTGAAATCTTTGTGTCTTGTTGATGTAGAAAGAAAAAAAATTAAACTTCAGATAAAAGACTCGAGGAAAGTGCTGTCGACAGAGCCCAGCTAGCTGTCTTAATGCTACGCTAAGCTAACCGGCATCTGGCTCCAGTTTCAGAATTTCCGTGCAAACATGATTCTTATGAATCTTCTCATATAAGTGTATTCGTGTGTTTTCTAAGAAGTTTAGCTATTCCTCAATTGGGTTAGTTTGCTAAGCTAAGCTAACCGGCTAAGTACTTTCCGCAGAGTACTCATAGCTAGTTAAAAGCGTTGAGCTAGTCCTTAGTGGAGGATTTTGACGCATCGAGCTGCGTGGTTACAGATCACTTAATCGTGGAATTCATGCAAAGTTTAAAGGGTGGTTCTCTATCGACGGGGGAAGCCGATTGGATCAAAGCTACCGGATGTGTAACAGTTTAGCTCCACACCTTCCCTTTTGTATTAGTTGTTTTCATCCTGTCTCACCAACTATCATGTATTATGCTGTATCAAACTGGAGGTCCCGTGCTCGATGAAAAATGAGAATCTGATTGCGATAGATACGTTTAACAATATTTAATGGCAAGAAGTCTAAGCAGCAAATTGAAGCTTCGATCGTAGGGCCGACCGGAATATTACGCCACAGACTAACAGCAAAGTAGCTGATAGGGAACTGTCTTGTAAGCTTCCGACCGTCTAGAGAACGAACTCACCCTTTCCACCCGTATTTATTAGTAACGGCAACCACACCTCTTAATCCTAAAAGTTAGTTCCATTGGTCAGTTCAGCATGCACACTCTGGTTGGCTGACGGCCAGGTCATAAACAGGGAATAAAACAGGTCAGAAAATATCCGGGTCAAACGTCATGATCCCGCGACCAATATTACTTCCGGTCAGCTGTGTGATGAAAGTTCCCTTTCAGAATAAAAGTCCCACATGTCACTCTCCTGCTTCAAGCGACGTCACGGACTTCAACCGGCTTCCAACTCATGTGTCAACATTGAAACAATAAACTAACTTTCATTCTCATGCGGCAGACATATAATCATAAACACACATACAATTATAAACATTACTTCTGCCATTGACATATACATAGAGTAGACATTACCCCGATGCTTCATAACACAGCAACAACAATATCAATATTCTCCCTAATATTTCCTATGATAATATCTTGCTATATGTATTAATTTAAAGCACAAACGTTCCCTATGTACATGTGCAAAGTCAAAATGACCTATTACAACTTAACACACGTCATTCCAGATCCTGCTTCCCATCTCGTCAGTCCAGCTCCCTTCACCTGCCTCTGATCACCTCGTTAGTCCCTCATTACCTTCACCTGGTCTTCATGCCCATCTCACCTGTTGCCCATTCCCTAATTAGTCCCTGTCTACTTCGGTTCCCTCACTTGCTCTTGTCCTCTGCCAGATTGACTTGTGTTTTCCGACCAAGCCCTCGCAGGGTTCTTACACATTTTGACCGATGGATTTCCATGACTTTTCCATGATTTTAAACCAAATGTCCATGACCAAACTGAAATCTCGGTATAAACATGAACAATTTAGAACATTTTGCGTATTGAGAGCGTACGCCGGCTTATATTTTGAGCGTCTTTCTTTAAAAAACATATTAATTATTTTAAACTCCGCAGAAATGAACATGTGATAATAACAAATTTCCATGACGTTTCCAAAACTTTTATATTTACGTTTTTTCCAGGACTTTTCCAGGCCTGGAAATGACCATTTTAAAATTCCATGACTTTTCCAGGTTTTCCATGACCGTACGAAGCCTGCCTCGGGCGTTGCACAGTGTGTTTGATTATTCTGTCTGTTCCGTGCCTGACGACGCTCTCAGTAAACGATCTTTATTTGCATTATTGTCTCCTGAGTCGTGCATTTGGGTCCACCCTAATCCCACCGTGACAGGATGTGATGCATCCTCAAAGGGAGAAGAAAACAACAATCCTCCACTCTCAAAAGGCCGCAGAAAACTGTGGTTACGCTAATCAGAGGCCATCCGCGCCGTAATGGCGCTACTTTAGAGACTGGCGGCTGTCATGGTTTTGTTGCCATGGCTTTGGTTTGGTTTGTCCCTTCTGGGCTCCTGTAGAAACACTGACCCGTGAAGAGGACCCGCTCCCTTTGTGGTTATAATCGGCAGCGAACGAAGACGCACAGATTCCTATAGTTTCCGCTGATAATACGTTAATGAAAACGTAGTTGTGAATATAATTTTCCTTTTCTGCTAATATAGGCTCCACCCTGGCCCTTTAACATCCTCATTTGCATATCGTCACATTGTTGTGTGTGCGCTATCTCTCGTTTCTTTTCTGTGTACGTTGTTTATCGTCCGACGGATAAAAGTAAAATACATGAATACAGCGAGGTAAAGAAAAAAAATCCTTCATCTACAGGTGGAAGGCCGAAAAATGAAGACTTTTAATGAACGATGCGATGGCTCAAAATAGACTTGAGTAGCTCATCCAAACAGGTACGGGGTGAAACATGCCTGCACTTGCTTTTCAGTATCTCTAAGAAATACGACGCACCTCTTCCTGTGGAGCTTCTACCGAAAGCTTCACTTAACCGCCTGAAGCTTCACACAGTTTCACGGCGTCCGCTTCATTTGGACATTTCTCAAGATGAAATCTCTCTCGGATCCAAGTTCATACCCCTCGTGTTCCCACAGCTCCGTCTCAGGCTGAGTGGCTTGAGCTCCCTCCGTCTCACACGGCGCTCGTGATTAACACGAAAAATGCTGCACGCTTTGAAGCTGCGTGCACACATAACAGGGTTCTTACACATCTTTCCAGGACTTTTCAATGACTTTTCCATGACTTAAAACCATATTTCCATGACCAAACTGAAATCTCGGTACATGGTTACATCTACACGTCTCTGGCAAAGTAGAATATGCCGAATTATAATTGCGCCGCCAGTATGAGAGCGTACGCCGGCTTATATGTTGAGCGTCTTTCTCTAAAAAGCATATTCATTATTTTAAATATGTGATTATAACAAATTTCCATGACTTTTCCAAAACTTTTATGATAAAATTTTTTTTATAGGACTTTTCCAGGCCTGGAAATTACCATTTTAAAATTCCATGACTTTTCCAGGTTTTCCATGAGCGTACGAACCCTGACAGAAGGCTCCCACGGGCCACTCAGTCCAGACGCACCTGTTGGAGGGAGGGAGGGTGGGTATAGGTGGGGGGGGGGGGGCTTACCTCAGGTAGTCCCTGCGGCAGAGGATGAGGTTGGCCCGGGTGTAGAGGGTGGAGCCCACCCGGCCCAGGCGGCAGTCGCAGCAGGTGCACTTCAGACAGTCCTCGTGCCAGTACCGGTCCAGGGCCTGCAGCATGAAGCGGTCCCGGATCCTCCCGTTGCAGCCGGCGCAGCCCCGCGGCTTCTCCCTGGACTGGAGGGACACGAGGGACACGCCTGGCGGGATGGAGAGAGAGAGAGAGAGAGAGAGAGAGCTCAAAGGTCACGAGTGTCTACTGTATTTATGAAAAGGTGGCAATAGTACAGATGTGAGATATAATTTGATCATTAGCACTCTTGAATATTACACACCATGATGAATTATTCATATTTAATAACAATATATTAACCAGTTGGGTCGGCTTGTATGCAAAATGTGACTATGATGTCATGTGCTTGGACTAGTAAACATAGTTTTCTGATATATGGGAGGAGCCACACAGTAAATTTGACTCAAATTGGGAGAGAACAAATTTACTCTAAAAAAATATAACATTTGGTCCCATAAATAGAGTAAAATCCACTCTTGTTTCAGAGTGAATAATTCAGAGTGATTTTTACTCTATTCAGTGTTTATAATGAACTCTACATGATGATCATTTACTCTCTGGAGCATAAAATCAAAACAACTCCACAGCCATGTTGCTCAATTCAGAGAATAATTCTGCTTAATTCATCTGCAGCCTCGTCATTAATCATCATAAAAGTATTTCTTAAGTTTGACCAGTAGATCTGTTCTTTAAATGTGAATGTTATGCTGCACAGCTGCACACGACCCTCCGAAAATAAACAACATGTGCTGCTGTCGTACAAACGTAGAAGAAAAAGGGGGATAGTCGTGTGTCTCGGTCTGTACTCACTCTCCTCCTTGTCCAGCACCATCCTTTTTGCGAAGGGGGAGAAAAAGAAAGAAAAAAACCAATCCAAAAACAAGGAGAAAAACAAAAAAACAACAACCCCGAAGAGCAGCTATTAGAGCCAGAGGGCTGAAACTTCAGCTCCGCTCCTCATGACCGCGAAGAGAGCCGAGAGGAAACGAGCCACGAGTCGCTTGTTCCCGGTGAACGGAGGCAAGCAGCGTCTCCGGGTCTATTTATATATATATAAATATACATAAATACACATAAATATCACCTCGCCGGCCGGAGAGACGTCCACACATGAAGAGTGTGTGTGTGTGTGTGTGTGTGTGTGTGTGTGTGTGTCTTATCTCAGCTGATGTCAATGCATGTCTCTGCACAGGCTGCTGCCCTCAGATGAGCTGCTCTGCACGGACTGAGCCTCCTCACAGACCTCCCCCTCTCCCTCTCTCTCTCCCTCTCTCCCTCTCTCTCTCTCTCCAAAAAAAACAAAAACTCCCACACTCAAATTTTTTGTCTCCCTCCAAAACGCCGCGTGCTAATTATATAAAGTCATTATGCTCAGATCTGATAGTCCCCGCCCCCTCCCTCTCTGAATCAATTATTCAATAGGCAGACACACACCAGGACAGCCCGGGCCTGAGGTGTTTTAGAATGAGCTTATTCAACTCCAAGGACACCAATTATCTCCGGGGCGCCCTGTAGTCAAAGCGCCGGGCAGATGCGGGCGCGTGCACGTCTGCGTGCACGCCAGTTTGTGTGACATATATTCAGTTTATTCGTGTGTGTGTGTGTGTGTGTGTGTGTGTGTGTGTGTGTGTGTGTGTGTGTGTGTGTGTGTGTGTGTGTGTGTGTGTGTGTGTGTGTGTGTGCACTTGTGTCTTCTTTCTTTGTGCCAGCTCAGATGAGGGTCAGAATACACACTGACACATTATTAGAAAACACTATAAAAGCCATCACCTCGATTGGCAGCTGGAGTCTCGCGAGATCTCGCGAGAATTTACGGGATCGCTCGCTTTATTACCAGATATCACCAAATCCAGCTTCAAGTGATGTGAAGAATGTAT
Organism: Pseudoliparis swirei; assembly: GCF_029220125.1. NCBI lineage: Eukaryota > Metazoa > Chordata > Actinopteri > Perciformes > Liparidae > Pseudoliparis > Pseudoliparis swirei. Next base: position 4,212,133 of record NC_079393.1, on the reverse strand, counting down.
TCTTTTGATGTGACTATTAGGATTATTGAACTATAAGGGAGAAACACTGTTATATAATTGAGTATGTTAGCTAAGACATCACTAAGATTTGTTTTACTCTGTAAAAGTTTTAACACAATGGTGTAAAAATACTCTGTTGTAAAAAAAAATTAAAGTAGAAGTACAACGTATATGGATTTAAATATACTCAAAGGTGCTGTAGGCCAGATTGGGAGCATTTATATTGCCTCTCAGCATCGCGACTGCTGATTGGCTGAAAGTTAAAGTGCTGACAAGAGGGCTTACAGTGTTTACCTGAGGGGGGGAATTAATGGCGTTATCAGCTGTTAGCAAGTTTGGGCTCAGCATGGAGCAGCAGTGGTGAGCTAGTCAGTGAGGCACGCTCACATGCACGAATGGAAATACTAAAGTTAAGTACAAGTATTATCTCATGGTACTTAAAACAATTACTTAATAAAGTTGCAAGTAAAAGTCCTGGGATTCAAATCTTACTTAAATATAAGTGCATAGGTATAATAAAATATATTTAAAGTACCAAAAGCAACTCATTATATACAACGGCTTATTCAGAATAATAACACTTAATTGTGATGCTATATGTGTACATCCCTTTAATGCTGTAGCTGGTTGAGATGGATCTTATTTTAATCATCATATACATATATATATAAATTATATATATATATATATATATTATACTATTATACATAATATTAGTTGATTTTTAAAAGATATATATATATATACTGCTGAGTAATCTATAAAATACATAATTATATTATACTATTATACATAATATTAGTTGATTTTATATATATATTTATATATATATTTTTTTTTTTTTAAATTGGACTTTAGTACTTGAGTGAATGTATTTAGTTACATTCCACCACTCACTCAAAGGACCACACACTCTTATTCCTTGATTTTATGGAGAGAAAAAAACACACAAAAATACCAAGAAGCGGTTAGTTTTGGAGTGAGTTCACTGTCTGTAATATTAAGGATAATTCCAGTGATATTATTGGAATATAAACTATAGTAGCAGCAGTTTGGGTGTTGTTGCATAACCAAAATGTTACCTGCAGGTCATGTGTCCAAACTGCCAAGCAGGGAGTGACAGCAGAGGGGAATCGGACTGTACCATTCTGAATAAAGTACGGAGGGGAGCTTTCATTGTTGAGCGAATAGTCTTTTTAAGCACCTTAAGCAATCTATACTTTAAATATTTCTGTGCAAGGACAATTTAGAACAATGATTAAGAAACATTTGGAGCTTTTTTTCCTTTTTTAAATTGTTACATTATCGTCTTGTGAACTAACCTTTTGGTTCGTTCTGTTGCTAAAAGCAACTTAAAGGAGCTTCTCAGGAGTTCACGCTTCAGTTGAGGTGCAGACTAACTTTGTTGACTAAGGGAAACCCTTTTGTTCCTCTGTTAAAGAAGTTTGTTTTTATACCTACAATCGTACTAAAAACCATCACGCACACACACGCACACACACACACATAACCCTCAAACCCCAAATTAAGAAGGTTATGAGTTCAGCACCCTGTGAGGTCGATGCCCGTCCTGATGGTGATTGGAGGGTTTGAGCCGGCCCTAATTATGGCCCCGCCCACTCGGACTCACTCGGCCTTTTCCCACAAGGCTTTGATCCTCGAGGATCAGCCGCCGCTCAGAGGCCGCGTCGTGTTGCAGCCTCTCAGCGGCGGCTCTGCACATCCGAGAGCTCCGCGGAGACGTAATTAAAGGACGACCTGCTAACGGCGGCGTGTTCGTCAGCCGGTCGACCTGCTGCAGCCCCTCTGGGAGACCCCCCCCCCCCCCCTCGTGCTAAGCTAACTTGACATTTGGTCATTAGTCAAGTCGGTCGTTAGTGTCTCTACACACAGAAACATGAAGGTGCCATCTGGAACCGAAAATGGTTCTTCAGAGTGACGCCATAGAAGAACCATTTCTGGTTCCACAAAGAACCTTTTAAACCAGGGTTCTTCAAAAAACCATTTCCTTAAAGAGTTCTTCAAAGAACCTATAAAGGTGTCTCAAAGAACCTTTCAAACCAGGGTTCTTTAGAGAACCATTTCATTAATGAGTTCTTCAAAGAACCCATACAGGTGTCTCAAAGAACATTTTAAACCAGGGTTCTTTAAAAAAACATTGCGTTAAAGCGTTCTTCAAAGAACCTATAAAGGTGTCTCAAAGAACCTTCAACAAATGGTTCTTGAAGGCGCCATTTCTGGTTCCACAAAGAACCTTTCAAACCAGGGTTCTTTAAAGAACCATTTATGAAAGAGTTCTTCAAAGAACCTAACAAGGTGTATTAAATAACCTTCAAAAAATGGTTCTTTAAAGAACCATTTCCTTAAAGAGTTCTTCAAAGAACCTATAAAGGTGTCTCAAATGGAAGAAATGGTTCTTCAGTTGGTAAAGCTTCTTCGTAGAACCACAAAACCTTTTAAAGAACCATTTAAGAACCAGTGAGCCTAAAACGATAGAACGTCCTGGATGTTCTGGACCATCGCTTCAAGGACTGCTCATTGCGTAACGTCACCGTTTGACCTCCGTCAGCCAAAAGAAGTTAAAGAAAATGCGTTTTTTTAAAGTATTTGTCGAGAATTCTTTGCTTTTTACGGAAGATATTTGTACTTTTAGTATATTTACTTGTGTTTACTTGAGTATTTCCACTTGTACTTCTACTCCACTCTAAGGTGTCGGCGCACATATGGTTTGATAACTGCTTGCTTTGCCAATGCTAAATATAAATTATTCTGGGCTTTTTTGGCACTTTAAGTTTATTTTGGATACAAATACTTTTGATTGTGTTGGTCTTTAAGTGCAGAACTTTGACTTCACATCATATTTTCACACTGTGTTATTGTTTTACTTCATAATAAAACTAGAATGGGCACCCGGTAGAGCGCATACCTTCGCATATCACAAAATTGGGCATTGAATTATGAACATGTTGACATTAGTTGCATGCCAATTGGATAAAAATTGACCGTGCTATGGTAAAAAGAAGATTTTGACCTTTCCGTGACCTTGACCTTGACCTTTGACCCGATTGATCCCAAAATCTAACCAAATGGTCCCCGGATAATAACCAATCATCCAACCAAATGCGATTCGGTTTAAAACTTTTTTTGTTATGCGAGGAACACGCATACAAATAAATAAATAAATGAATAAATAAATAAATACACGGCGATCAAAACATAACCTTCCGCATTTTCAATGCGAAAGTAAAGAGACTTGAGTCTACCAGGCTTCCAGTCGAGCTACGATACTACGAGTCCTGAATATCATAAGAACGCTGCTCATGCAACCAGCCATTCAGTTCTATAACAGACCGACCACAGACCGCCAAGTCCTTGAAGTATTGTTAGAATATTATATGAATAGCGTGAAATCTAAATAGCCTTGGAACCCGCTGTTGAGTCCCAGACCTGCTTGCACGTCACTATGTTGAGGATTTAGGCATCAAAATACCACAAAGTATGTTAAGGTCATTATTTAAAGTTAATCTTGAGCATCGCAGACACATCATTAGTCCCTGCGGATAGATTATTGGAACGTTATTGTGATTTCCATCGGGGTGGGGCGGCGGTGTGGGGTTTCAAGGTCCATAAACAACACCGCAGCCTGCTTTCCAAACGGATCACCCGGGCTTAAATCCTCCTCATTAGACGGCGCGGCGTAAACAACGGTTCTAACACGGCCCCCGGATCAGGTCACACTAATTAACCAGCAAACCATCGACCGACAATCTCCTCATTACCCGCCCTCTCATCCGATCGCATGTAGGCCGTCAAGGCAGCTAACGATCACCCGACTAATTAATCAGTTGATGAGGTGCAAGTGAAGCTCCGGGTTCTCTCTTCATTCTGCAGGAGAGAGACACACATGGGAGCTAATTAGTTCAATTATTAATGCGTCTAATTAAATAGTTTCTCTGGGTAATCACGGGTTGAAGTCTCGTCCTCGGTCGGTCGCGGCGATAAATGGATCGGCGCCGCGTTCGACCCCTCTTGTCCTTTTTTAAAATCTTGACGTGCCGAAACTCCCGACGCAGCGCCCGCCTGGCCTCGGCCTGAACATCGCAGGCTATTCGCAGACCCCAGGACCCCGCTAGGCTAATTGCGCTAAAAGCAGTGTGCGGCTGACATTAAAAGGTGAGCTGTGGTTTTTGAGCTCTAATTAGCAGTCTGTGAAAATAGGAGGCCTTTTTCTTTTTTCTTTCCCGGAGCCATCTGCTGCTCCGTGCGTTGCCGTCGTCGTGTCCTCTGTGGGAAAAGGGCAGAGACGAATTTAGGCGTTTTTTTTGTGTTTTTTTTTTGGTGTGTTTGTCAGATTTAATGCCACGAGAGGCCACACGGCACATTTCATACAGGAACGGAGGAATTTATAGAGGAATACAAGAGAAACGCTGCATGTTGTGGCCATCTGGTTATTTAGATCATTTCTTACCCTCTATGTTGACTCCACATTTCCGTCAACACATGCTTTATTTAGATGTTGTTTTCTCTTGTTGTCACACCAGCCGTGGGCAAACTTTGACGTGTGCTTAGAGACATTTTCTGAAACGTTGAAGTGCCCTCTCATCGGCATGCCACATAACCTCTGTGGCATTGTCAGTGGATCCCTCATTCATTTTATGGCAGTTTAATTACATCTTTTGTGACGTTACTTTGTAGCGTGACTTTGTAGCGTGACTTTGTAACGTGACTTTGTGACGTGACTTTGTAGCGTGACTTTGTAACGTGACTTTGTGACGTGACTTTGTGACGTGACTTTGTGACGTGATTTTGTAGCGTGACTTTGTAGCGTGACTTTGTGGCGTGACTTTGTAGCGTGACTTTGTTGCGTGACTTTGAAGCGTGACTTTGTAGCGTGACTTTGTAGCGTGACTTTGTAGCGTGACTTTGTAGCGTGACTTTGTAACTGACGACTTTGTAACTGACGACTTTGTAACTGACGACTTTGTAACGTGACTTTGTAGCGTGACTTTGTGACGTGACTTTGTGGCGTGATTTTGTAGCGTGACTTTGTAGCGTGACTTTGTGGCGTGACTTTGTAGCGTGACTTTGTTGCGTGACTTTGAAGCGTGACTTTGTAGCGTGACTTTGTAGCGTGACTTTGTAGCGTGACTTTGTAACTGACGACTTTGCAACTGACGACTTTGTAGCGTGACTTTGTAGCGTGACTTTGTGACGTGACTTTGTGATGTTACTTTGTAACGTGACTTTGTGACGTTACTTTGTAGCGTGACTTTGTAGCGTGACTTTGTAGCGTGACTTTGTAACTGACGACTTTGTAGCGTGACTTTGTAACTGACGACTTTGTAACGTGACTTTGTGACATGACTCTGTAACGTGACTTTGGAACGTGACTTTGGAACGTGACTTTGTAACATGACGCTACGACGATGCGGCGATGCGACGCTACGACCTTGTGTTCGATCGGGTCAATGAGGAAGTGCCAAGCCCTGGCAGTTAATTGATGGAAAGCAAGAATCACACGATGCAGCACTGATATTAAATATCTTTGGATTTTTTTTAGTCTGGACCACATGGCACCAAACGGATCCGTCCAAATGGAGGTAAACAACACCGCGTAGCATCGGCAGGAACGATAACGGCTTCATATTAGCTCCACAAGCAAAATGCTTCCCCAGTGAGGCTCCTCTGATCGTCTGATTGGGATCGAGCTGCACCTGAACTCCCGAGAGCTTCCAGGGAGAAGATTATTTGTTTTGATCCCACGTCTGGCTCGGAAAATCTGGGGGAAGAAAACAAAGTGTTTACATGTTGCTGTGGTGCCTTTTGAGCAAGGCATGTGATACTCGGATGAACCAGTGGAGCCTCGGCGCGGTGGTTGAATCCTTGATTATATAAATTGGTCGTAAATGTTGTAAAATTTGAACTGCAGAAGAGAACGACTGCCGTTTATTTCTATACATCTTAAGCTGCAATGTTGGAAATGAAGTCGATAACCCCAAAGGAGCACCTCAGTAGTCGAGCTTTTCTCATACACTGTTCATATATACAACATGTTATGCACGATAGCTTTGCATACATATATAGGAGGTTCAACCATGTTTAAGAAACCGTTTTTCAGGAGTTATTTTAACCCCAAAAACACAATTTGAATCGCGATCAGCACAACGTGCCACGTTTCAAACACCATCTGAACGTTGTTCAGAAAGGACTCACGGAGGCCTCAGGAAGCTCACGCACACGATGGTTATTATATCCTCAGAAGCTCAAACGCAGCACCGTATCGTCTTTCTCGCGGACCACGACGCGGAGAGCTTCTTTGGAAGTGTTTTGACATTTTTGGGCAACGTTCTCCTGCCGCAGTTGAAGCCGTCGTCTTTAATCTTTCAGCCACAAACTTGGCATCCTCCGATATGGTTGTGCGAGCAGAAGCCTCGAGGACAGGAACACAGCGTAGTGCAACCTCCTGCTTCACGCCTTCTGAGGGAGCTCCGCCTCCACAGCTCCTGTGAGCAGATTATGAACAAAACATACATATGTCTCTATCTCTTTATCGGCCTCTATCACTCTATGGGCCTCTATTTCTATATATCTCTATAGGCCTCTATATCTCTTTGGATCTCTATGGGCCTCTATCACTCTATAGGCCTCTATATCTCTTTGGATCTCTATGGGCCTCTATCACTCTATGGGCCTCTATTTCTATATATCTCTATAGGCCTCTATATCTCTTGGGACCTCTATCTCTATCGGCCTCTATCATTCTATGGGCCTCTATTTCTATATATCTATATATCTCTATCGGCCTCTATAGGCCTCTATCTCTCTTTGGACCTCTATCTATATGGGCCTCTATCTCTCTTTGGACCTCTATCTCTCTATGGACCTCTATCTCTATATATCTCTTTGGACCTCTATGGGCCTCTATCTCTCTCTGGCCCTCTATCTCTCTTTGGACCTCTATCTCTATGGGCCTCTATCTCTCTGACCCTCTATCTCTATGGGCCTCTATCTCTCTATGGCCCTCTATCTCTATGGGCCTCTATCTCTCTCTATGACCCTCTATCTCTATGTGCCTCTATCTCTCTCTATGACCCTCTATCTCTATGGGCCTCTATCTCTCTATGGCCCTATATCTCTCTTTGGACCTCTATGGGCCTCTATCTCTCTGACCCTCTATCTCTATGGGCCTCTATCTCTCTATGGCCCTCTATCTCTATGGGCCTCTATCTCTCTCTATGACCCTCTATCTCTATGGGCCTCTATCTCTCTCTATGACCCTCTATCTCTATGGGCCTCTATCTCTCTATGGCCCTCTATCTCTCTTTGGACCTCTATGGGCCTCTATCTCTCTCTGGCCCTCTATCTCTCTTCGAAACCTCTATGGGCCTATATCTCTCTCTGGCCCTCTATCTCTCTTCGAAACCTCTATGGGCCTCTATCTCTCTATGGCCCTCTATCTCTATGGGCCTCTATTTCTATATATCTATATATCTCTATAGGCCTCTATATCTCTTTGGATCTCTATGGGCCTCTATCACTCTATAGGCCTCTATATCTCTTTGGATCTCTATGGGCCTCTATCACTCTACGGGCCTCTATTTCTATATATCTCTATAGGCCTCTATATCTCTTGGGACCTCTATCTCTATCGGCCTCTATCATTCTATGGGCCTCTATTTCTATATATCTATATATCTCTATCGGCCTCTATAGGCCTCTATCTCTCTTTGGACCTCTATCTATATGGGCCTCTATCTCTCTTTGGACCTCTATCTCTCTATGGACCTCTATCTCTATATATCTCTATATCTCTTTGGACCTCTATGGGCCTCTATCTCTCTCTGGCCCTCTATCTCTCTTTGGACCTCTATCTCTCTTTGGACCTATATGGGCCTCTATCTCTCTGACCCTCTATCTCTATGGGCCTCTATCTCTCTATGGCCCTCTATCTCTATGGGCCTCTATCTCTCTATGGCCCTCTATCTCTATGGGCCTCTATCTCTCTCTATGACCCTCTATCTCTATGGGCCTCTATCTCTATGGCCCTCTATCTCTTTGGACCTCTATGGGCCTCTATCTCTCTGACCCTCTATCTCTATGGGCCTCTATCTCTCTATGGCCCTCTATCTCTATGGGCCTCTATCTCTCTCTCTATGACCCTCTATCTCTATGGGCCTATATCTCTCTCTATGACCCTCTATCGCTATGGGCCTCTATCTCTCTCTATGACCCTCTATCTCTATGGGCCTCTATCTCTCTATGGCCCTCTATCTCTCTTTGGACCTCTATGGGCCTCTATCTCTCTCTGGCCCTCTATCTCTCTTCGAAACCTCTATGGGCCTATATCTCTCTCTGGCCCTCTATCTCTCTTCGAAACCTCTATGGGCCTCTATCTCTATGGGCCTCTATTTCTATATATCTATATATCTCTATAGGCCTCTATAGGCCTCTATATCTCTTTGGATCTCTATGGGCCTCTATCACTCTATAGGCCTCTATATCTCTTTGGATCTCTATGGGCCTCTATCACTCTATGGGCCTCTATTTCTATATATCTCTATAGGCCTCTATATCTCTTGGGACCTCTATCTCTATCGGCCTCTATCATTCTATGGGCCTCTATTTCTATATATCTATATATCTCTATCGGCCTCTATAGGCCTCTATCTCTCTTTGGACCTCTATCTATATGGGCCTCTATCTCTCTTTGGACCTCTATCTCTCTATGGACCTCTATCTCTATATCTCTATATCTCTTTGGACCTCTATGGGCCTCTATCTCTCTCTGGCCCTCTATCTCTCTTTGGACCTCTATCTCTATGGGCCTCTATCTCTCTTTGGACCTCTATGGGCCTCTATCTCTCTATGGCCCTCTATCTCTATGGGCCTCTATCTCTCTCTATGACCCTCTATCTCTATGGGCCTCTATCTCTCTCTATGACCCTCTATCTCTATGGGCCTCTATCTCTCTCTATGACCCTCTATCTCTATGGGCCTCTATCTCTCTATGGCCCTCTATCTCTCTTTGGACCTCTATGGGCCTCTATCTCTCTGACCCTCTATCTCTATGGGCCTCTATCTCTCTATGGCCCTCTATCTCTATGGGCCTCTATCTCTCTCTATGACCCTCTATCTCTATGGGCCTCTATCTCTCTCTATGACCCTCTATCTCTATGGGCCTCTATCTCTCTATGACCCTCTATCTCTATGGGCCTCTATCTCTCTATGGCCCTCTATCTCTCTTTGGACCTCTATGGGCCTCTATCTCTCTCTGGCCCTCTATCTCTCTTCGAAACCTATATGGGCCTCTATCTCTCTATGGCCCTCTATCTCTATGGGCCTCTATCTCTCTATGGCCCTCTATCTCTATGGGCCTCTATATCTCTCTGGCCCTCTATCTCTATGGGCCTCTATCTCTCTCTATGACCATCTATCTCTCTATGGCCCTCTATCTCTATGGGTCTCTATCTCTCTATGGCCCTCTATCTCTATGGGCCTCTATCTCTCTATGGCCCTCTATCTCTATTGGCCTCTATCTCTCTATGGCCCTATATTTCTATTGCCCTATATTTCTATGGCCCTCTATCTCTATGGGCCTCTATCTCTATGGCCTTCTATCTCTATGGACCTCTATCTCTCTATCGCCCTCTATCTCTCTCTATGACCCTCTATCTCTATGGGCCTCTATCTCTCTCTATGACCCTCTATCTCTATGGGCCTCTATCTCTCTATGGCCCTCTATCTCTCTTTGGACCTCTATGGGCCTCTATCTCTCTCTGGCCCTCTATCTCTCTTCGAAACCTCTATGGGCCTCTATCTCTCTCTGGCCCTCTATCTCTCTTCGAAACCTCTATGGGCCTCTATCTCTCTATGGCCCTCTATCTCTATGTGCCTCTATCTCTCTATGGCCCTCTATCTCTATGGGCCTCTATCTCTCTCTATGACCCTCTATCTCTCTATGGCCCTCTATCTCTATGGGCCTCTATCTCTCTATGGCCCTCTATCTCTATGGGCCTCTATCTCTCTATGGCCCTCTATCTCTATTGGCCTCTATCTCTCTATGGCCCTATATTTCTATTGCCCTATATTTCTATGGCCCTCTATCTCTATGGGCCTCTATCTCTATGGCCCTCTATCTCTATGGCCTTCTATCTCTATGGGCCTCTATCTCTATGGCCCTCTATCTCTCTCTATGACCCTCTATCTCTCTCTATGGCCCTCTATCTCTCTCTATGACCCTCTATCTCTATGGGCCTCTATCTCTCTATAGCCCTATATTTCTATGGCTCTCTATCTCTATGGGCCTCTATCTCTATATATCTCTTTGGACCTCTATGGGCCTCTATCTCTCTCTGGCCCTCTATCTCTCTTTGGACCTCTATCTCTATGGGCCTCTATCTCTCTGACCCTCTATCTCTATGGGCCTCTATCTCTCTATGGCCCTCTATCTCTATGGGCCTCTATCTCTCTCTATGACCCTCTATCTCTATGGGCCTCTATCTCTCTCTATGACCCTCTATCTCTATGGGCCTCTATCTCTCTATGGCCCTATATCTCTCTTTGGACCTCTATGGGCCTCTATCTCTCTGACCCTCTATCTCTATGGGCCTCTATCTCTCTATGGCCCTCTATCTCTATGGGCCTCTATCTCTCTCTATGACCCTCTATCTCTATGGGCCTCTATCTCTCTCTATGACCCTCTATCTCTATGGGCCTCTATCTCTCTATGGCCCTCTATCTCTCTTTGGACCTCTATGGGCCTCTATCTCTCTCTGGCCCTCTATCTCTCTTCGAAACCTCTATGGGCCTCTATCTCTCTGGCCCTCTATCTCTCTTCGAAACCTCTATGGGCCTCTATCTCTCTATGGCCCTCTATCTCTATGTGCCTCTATCTCTCTATGGCCCTCTATCTCTATGGGCCTCTATCTCTCTCTATGACCCTCTATCTCTCTATGGCCCTCTATCTCTATGGGCCTCTATCTCTCTATGGCCCTCTATCTCTATGGGCCTCTATCTCTCTATGGCCCTCTATCTCTATTGGCCTCTATCTCTCTATGGCCCTATATTTCTATTGCCCTATATTTCTATGGCCCTCTATCTCTATGGGCCTCTATCTCTATGGCCCTCTATCTCTATGGCCTTCTATCTCTATGGGCCTCTATCTCTATGGCCCTCTATCTCTCTCTATGACCCTCTATCTCTCTCTATGGCCCTCTATCTCTCTCTATGACCCTCTATCTCTATGGGCCTCTATCTCTCTATAGCCCTATATTTCTATGGCTCTCTATCTCTATGGGCCTCTATCTCTATGGGCCTCTATCTCAGCAGACGAATAGAGACGCACAGGTCTAACACAAACACATTAATAAAGACTTTTCTTTTCCATCGGCGGTGCGAACCGCTCGTCCTGAACCCAGAAACTGAATCAGCTGAATATAATTCGGCCATCGTTTCATTTCATTATTTACACGGCGTGTGCTTTCCCTGCTCCGCCATCCAGGGCTGCAGCGGCTACCAGAGCTTTAGAGGGCATCTCTGTGATATCGAGCTCTTTATCAGATTCACTTCATTTGCAGAGTTTTTTGGCAGCGTCACTGCAAGAGGATACCGACGTCCTACAGAGCAGCGCTCAGCGCACCGACAGCAGGACGTCACGCTTAGAGACTCAGGACACAAAGCATATGGACAGGACTCGACAAAAAAAAAAATTCTCCAGTTTTTCACCTCTATGCTTCTTGTAACGTCATATTTTCACCAGAAAACTCTTCAGATGCAGCATATATTAAACATCCAGCAAGCAATCACTGAGTGCACTCATGCAGGAGGACACACTGCAAAAAAAAAAAAAAAGTCCCCTGGAGCAAATCATACAAGCCGGAGTTCAAATGATGTTTCCCTTCAGCTTATAGGAGGGAAACATATGTTTGAGTAGAATCACTTCCCCTGTATCCTTTTGATTTAAGTAACAAACTATACGTTTTTTTACCACACTGACAAATTGTTTCCTCATATTTTAAGGAAGCGTGCTCTGGCAACTCTTTATTTCCTCACAGAGCGGGATGTTGGATCCATTTCAGTTGAAGGTTCAGCTCTCTGGACGCCGGCCAATCCCCCGTCAGTCTGACTAAGCCGCAGAGTTTTTAGATTGGAGTGGGGATGTGCTCACCGGCTGTGAGATTAAGGGGAACTGATCGATGGGCCTCTCTGATTGGCTCTCGCCGGTGTCACAGCAGCATCCAATCCCCTTGGTTCGGATGGTTTTCCTCGGTCCGGCCAAAAAACAATTTCTTCGTCCACGCAGGGGCCGAGTACAAGACCGCTGACCTGAAGCTACGAGGCCACGCTCGGGGGTTCTGTCTCCTCTTCCCTCTCACGGAGGATAAAACAGACTGGGAAGAAGAGATGAGGGAGGAGGGGGGGGGGGAGAGGAGTTGATACGACGAGCATCTTTTGATTGACACGTTCCTCGTTTTATTTAATGTGTGTTATTTCTGACGTCTTTGTCGTGAAGTGTTAATGCCAGAAATTACCTGTCAGTCAAACTCAGCAGGTGGCAATGTTATCACCCCCACACACACACACACACACACACACACACACACACCTCCCCCTCCTCAGACTCTGTAGGTGGAGCGCTTTTCTTTTTTTTCCTTCCAGCTCCAGAGCTCCTCTATCTATCCTCCGCTGTGGCTGCAGCTGGAAATGTAAAATGCATGACTCCCCCTCTGTGGCGAAGGACCTTTATTCTTTTCTTTTCTTTTTTCATGAGAAGAGAAAATGTCTTTCATAAACTTTTATAGAGTAGAAATGAATCTCAGGGGTCATCGGTTTAAAAGCTTAGAACATTTTTTGTGTGTGAATGCACGAGATAATATAAGCTGCACATAAAAGGATGTTTGGATGTGGAAACTGTGACAGAGGAAAGTGTTCGCTTCATTCACGACTCCTGGAGAGATGATGATGATGATGAATGATGATGATGGTGATGATGATGGTGGTGGTGATGATGATGAACACGAGGAGGCAGCAGTGCTTCCTGTCAGCTCTTCGCCAATTAAATATCCCCCACTTGATGCACAAAAAAGAGCAATTAGGAGAGATGATTTTTAAATCAAAAACACTAAATTAATTCATTAATAATAATAATAATTAATTAACTTGCTGCAGGATTTCACGTCGTATTTAAATAAGTAAAAAAGTTCACAAGTTGTCGTTTATATTCACCGAAGATTAAAGGCCACAAACATCTAATATCATCAAATAGTTCGAGAGAAAGTCGCGAACATAAATGAAAGAGCGGATCAGTTTAACGCTAATAAATAATATATAGATACACATCCTGGATGGTATAACTTCTACCTGTCTGTTTGAACACTTTATTCTTATTTTAGTGTTTTTTTTAATTTTTATATCTGTTTTATCTGCCTTTGCAAGATGAATAAGGCTTCTCTCTTTAATAAAGATTAAATAGTAAGCACAATACTTAAAAGAAAAACCTGTTGAATGTGAGTGGAGAAAACGAAAGCCTCCTCCATAGAGGTCACAAGCGCTCACTGAATATTAATTAAATGATTAATAGTTTTTTTCCTTCTCTATAATACTTGCTGTCATTGGTCTTTAACATCTGAATTGATCCTGTGAGTAAGAGATCAGATCAGATGAGCAGGAAATCAATAAACACTGTTTTGATGTGTCGTGCTGCCCTCTAGTGGACACTTGAGGAACTCCTTTTCTTTCTGGGGCCAGGACTCTAATAATGGAGCTTTTCTCGTTTCTAAAGCAGCTATTTTTAGCAGCTGAACACAGGAAATTCCTATTTTCCCCTGGAGGCTTGAGAGAGAAACGCCTCCTCTCATGGTCAGTTAATTAAAGTTGAGCTCAAAGTGAAAGGGCAGAACCCTGAAACGGCCTCTGAAGCATGTTGAACTTTAATTTCCTCTGGAGCAGCCGATGTTTTTACGTTTTGTTTTGACAAAAATAACAGTTTTTCAGTACACAGTGACATAACTGGATTTAAGAAGCACGTGCAGCACATCACTGAATGAGTTCATGCCCTTAATTGCCTTTTTGTTTTCTTCATAAAGTTTGAAAGTCGTGAGTTCACATTCAAGATGTTTTTCAGGCGAATATTTATTAAACATATCAGACTAAACGGTTAACGACATTATTGTACAGGTGAATATATTTAAACGATATACCAGTTGACAGTATAAGAGACAGAGAGTATAACATATTACACACAGTATGTCAATCATAGGCTTCCAAAGAGAAGAATTATTAAGGAAAAAGTATAAAATGTAACACATGATGCATAGACTTCGAAACAAACCAGAGGAGGCGCTCCCTGGTGGTCAGGAGAGAGAATGCAGCTTTAACACATGAAGCTTATACCTCTATACAACCAGAGGAGTCGCCCCCTGCTGGTCAGGAGAGAGAATGCAGCTTCAACACGTGAAGAATAGACTTCTATACAACCAGAGGAGTCTCCCCCTGGTGGTCCGGAGAGAGAATGCAGCTTTAACACATGAAGCATAGACTTCTATACAACCAGAGGAGTCGCCCCCTGGTGGTCAGGAGAGAATGCAGCTTTAACACATGAAGCATAGACTTCTATACAACCAGAGGAGTCGCCCCCTGGTGGTCAGGAGAGAGAATGCAGCTTTAACACATGAAGCATAGACTTCTATACAACCAGAGGAGTCGCCCCCTGGTGGTCAGGAGAGAGGATGCAGCTTTAACACATGAAGCATAGACTTCTATACAACCAGAGGAGTCGCCCCCTGCTGGTCAGGAGAGAGAATGCAGCTTTAACACATGAAGCATAGACTTCTATAAAACCAGAGGAGTCGTACCCCCCCCCCCTGGTGGTCAGGAGAGAGAATGCAGCTTTAACACATGAAGCATAGACTTCTATACAACCAGAGGAGTCGTACCCCCCCCCCCCCCTGGTGGTCAGGAGAGAGAATGCAACATCTGTTTTTACTTTTATAATAACCAGAGGTTCTTTTAAGTTATGGTCAATTTGCTTAAACTAAGACGGAGACGCTTAGTGACTGCAGGGCCGGTTATCCCCCGGTGAGACGAGGCTCATCAGACTCTCTCGGTCCTCCGTGTTGTGATTACGTTTGATGATGACGTCGGTCTGACGAGACGAAGGAGAATCTGATTACAGACAATCGGAGCTTCCCGGGTCCGATGCGAGTCGGAATGTTTTCACGTGAAACACTACGGGAACGATTAAAGAGTCGGTGCGGAAGGTTTGATATTCTCTGAGTATCTGTTGTAAATAGAAGAAGAAGAAGAAGAAGAAGAAGAAGAAGAAGGAGTAATATGCTACATGATAAGTTATATTCTTATTGATGATGTGGTCTTTGAGAATTGTTCTTTATATAGTTTTAGGCCTATATTTATATTTCTGGCATCAACCGAAAGTCACTTTTCTTTAACAGAATACTTTTGCATTTTGACAGACGTGCTTTCCTTTGCGTTTAGCTTCTTATTAATTTATATTAATTGTTTTCTGTTTCTCTTGTTTGGCTCCCAACTTTTTTCAAACTGACCCCTTAAAAC
This sequence comes from Pseudoliparis swirei, assembly GCF_029220125.1. NCBI lineage: Eukaryota > Metazoa > Chordata > Actinopteri > Perciformes > Liparidae > Pseudoliparis > Pseudoliparis swirei. Next base: position 4,196,563 of record NC_079393.1, on the reverse strand, counting down.
TCCAAATCTACTCGGAACCACTCTTCCTGTTTATCTCCACAAGTTGTGACAAGAGTGACTTGTTTGTTTGTTAAAAAAATTAGAATTTAAGAGAAAAATCTTCCCCTTTTCCTGTACCTGTGTGACCTCTGACCTCCACAGACATCCTAAACAACCCAAAGCAGGGCAGCATGTCAAAGAAGTATTAAACCGAATCGCATGAAATTTGGTGGGATGATTGGTTATTATGCGGTGACCATTTGATTAGATTTTGGGATCAATCGGGTCAAAGGTCAAGGTCAAGGTCATGAAAAGGTCAAAATCTTCTTTTTACCATAGCGCAGTCAATTTTTATCCAATTGGCATGCAACTAATGCCAAAATGTTCATAATTCAATGCCCAATCTTGTGATATGCGAAGGTATGCGCTCTACCGAGTGCCCGTTCTAGTTATCATTATTAATAGTCATTTATTACACTTTTTTTTGACAGCTTTTCAACTCGATTTGACTGGAGAAGCAGAGTTAACACTCACAGGACCTTTATCTTTAAAAGACTAAATCTTATCATGGGCAAATATACCAAAAGATTATAAATATTTCTGTTGAATAGAACAATAAAGCCATAAAAACATGTGAAAATAGGTCAGACTGTAAAAAGACTTCACTGAAGGATAAGAGGAATGCAATGTGCTTTTTTTATTTATTGAAAGCGTCATATAATATATACTCATAATGTATTTAATCATAGTTTTAATTTAGTTCTCAAATACACTTAAAGTGAAAAGGTACTTCTACTTGAGTATTTCCAAGTTCTGTGTACTTTATACTTTCTTCTCCACTACAATTCAGAAGTATATATTGTATTTTTTGGAGAAAGATTTCAGTATTTATCTGTAACTTTGTAGATCCAGATTAATAAAACTAAATATATTAAACAAATTAATTATCATATCATACCATATACATATGTATATATATATATATACGTATGTATATATATATATACATATATATATATGTATATATATTGTTTTTAATATATATATTATATATATTTATTTATATCTATCTCATTTTTTATATATATATATAATATTATATATATATATATAATAAATATGTATATATATATACTTAATTTGTTTAAATATATATATATACATTTAAAAAATAATTATATCAAATGAAGTCCACCTTCACCGGCTGCAACATTAAAGTGATGAACTCATCAATTCATCAATAATTATAATCAAATATTAACAATCTAAAATGAGAACGTTCACTTTAATTGTATCTCGATCCTCGTACTTTAGTGCTTTTAACTTTGGTGAATTTAGTTTGCAGCACTTTTTTTACCTGTAAAATGTTTTACTCTGTAGCATTTAGCAATGTTTTTACCTGAGTATTTAAAAAATAGCTATTTATTAATAAACCTAAAAAGTGAGTCGACCGGCCCGTGAGCTTTGAGGTGAATCTGCTCGTCACGACTCATTCGTCGGCTCGTCAGCGCCGCTGCTGATTAACTCCCAACATTCCTCAAACTCAGAGACGGGGAGAGGGTCCCAGCTCCTTCTGCCCGCTCTACGGTGAAGAAGTTACTTTTTAAAACTTCAGTTTTGATCTTTAGACTATTTTAACTGCAACTAAATTATTCATTTTTGATGAGAAAATAAGAAAAATGTATCTTTTAAGAAAGAAAACTTGCATCTTTGCAGTGTTGGAGAGCCTCAAACCTTCTGGAAATAATAATAATATAAATAACAGGCCACCAGCTGGAGTAGAGTAGAGTTTTTTTCTAATAATAATAATTATACAAATATTATATCAACCCTTTATTGGGCTTTTCATCCTTTGCATGTTTTCTCTCCGGTGAAAAAGTAACTTTTGAGCTTTCAGTTTTGATATTTTGGCTATTTTAACTGCAACTAAATGATTTGTTTTTGATGAGAAAATAAGAAAAATGTATCTTTTATGAGAAAATATATACAAATTTATCTTTTAAGAAAGAAAACTTGCATCTTTGCAGTGTTGGAGAGCCTAAAACTTTCTGGAAATAATACAATAATATAAATAACAGGCCACCAGCTGGAGTAGAGTAGAGTTTCCTCATAATAATAATAATATTAATAATTAAAATAATAAATCAACCCTTTATTGGGCTCCTCGTCCTTTGCATGTTTTCTCTCCTGTGATTAAGTAAGTTTTGAGACTTCAGTTTTGGACTTTTTACTATTTTAACTGCAACTAAATGATTAGTTTTTGATGAGAAAATAAGAAAAATTTATCTTTGAAAAGAAAATATATAAATATTACAAGAAAACATGTAGTAGTTCCTGCAGCTTTGCAGTGTTTGAGTGCCTCAAACCTTCTGGAAATAATATAAATAACAGGCCACCAGCTGGAGTAGAGTAGAGTTTCCTCATAATAATAATAATAATAATCATAATAAATAATAATAATAAATCAACCCTTTATTGGGCTTCTCATCCTTTGCATGTTTTCTCTCCTGTGAATAAGTAACATTTGAGCCTTCAGTTTTGATATTTTGACTATTTTAACTGCAACTAAATGATTAGTTTTTGATGAGAAAATAAATATAAATATATATATATATATATATACACTGCCGTTCAAAAGTTTGGGGTCATCCAGACAATTTCGTGTCTTCCATGAAAACTCACTTTTATTTATCAAATGAATTGAAAATTGAATAGAAATATAGTCAAGACATTGACAAGGTTTGAAATAATGATTAATATTTGAAGTATTAATTTTGTTCTTCAAACTTCAAGCTCAAAGGAAGGCCAGTTGTATAGCTTATATCACCAGCATAACTGTTTTCAGCTGTGCTAACATAATTGCACAAGGGTTTTCTAATCATCCATTAGTCTTCTAAGGCGATTAGCAAACACAATGTACCATTAGAACACTGGAGTGATAGTTGATGGAAATGGGCCTCTATACACCTATGGAGACATTTCATTAGAAACCAGACGTTTCCACCTAGAATAGTCATTTACCACATTAACAATGTATAGTGTGTTTCTGATTAATGTTATCTTTATTGAAAAAACAGTGCTTTTCTTTGAAAAATAAAGACATTTCTAAGTGACCCCAAACTTTTGAATGGTCGTGTATATATATATATATATATATATACATATATATATATATATGTATATATACAAGAAAACGTGTCGTAGTTCCTGCAGCTTTGCAGTGTTGTATTGCCTCAGACCTTCTGGAAATAATACAATAATATAAATAACAGGCCACCAGCTGGAGTAGAGTAGAGTTCCCTCATCATAATAATATTAAATTAAGCCTTCGTTGGGCCGCTCACCCTTTGCAGTTGTCCGTGCGAGCCTCCCGTATCTGCCGCAGGATGCTCTGGGCGTCGATGAAGGACGTGCGGTCGCTGATGTCGTAAACCACCACGAGGCCGTCGGCCCAGTCCACCGGCTCCTCCAGAATGCACCGGGCCTCGGAGCTCTGGGACCACCACGTGAGATACATGATGTGAACGGCAGAACTGTAGTCGGCGTTTGTGTTTTGGTAGTTTTGGCCCCTGATTTAATTAAAGTGACCTTGTCCTTAATGTCAAAATATAATATAAATCAAAAGGAAAACAAGATGTGTAAAATATGATCGCATATGGGATAAAAGTTCAACATCTTTCATCTTCAATTGTTGAATTAAATCGAATTAATTGTAATTAATTGCAATTTAACTATAATTTAATTCTAATTTAATTCTAATTTAATTTTAATTTAATTCTAATTAAATTACTATGACCCTTTGAATAATAATATTTAGTATTTTAAATTAATTTAGATCTAATTTAGATTTTTATTTTGTACTTTTAAGCCAATAAAATCGGACTTATTTGATTTAAATCCCCCTCGGAAATGAACACCCACGTAATCGGCTTAAGTTTCATTGTTAAATCTCATTACAGAGGATGAACCTTCCAAAAAAACAAAAACAACGTGCGTTTGTCATGTAGTAAAACCCCACGTATCTCCTTTTTGACTCCATGGTTTCTTTATGCGGTCGGGGTCAAAGGTCAGGACACGGAGTCCCTGCTTCTTTATGAAAGGGCCTCCCAGTGAGTGGAACCAACACACACAACCACCGGCTCTTGTTCTGCCGAGCCGACGGCGGATGTGCCAGTAAAATACCGAAAAGGCCTCCGGGCCCTTTGGTCTGGGGTCCCCTCGTAAACATTCGGGGGATTTAACTTACTGTACGTGAAGTAAATATCCACCCGGGACTCATTCAAGGTCTCGGAGATGAAGTGACTTTTTTTTCTTCTTTTTTTCTGTTTTTATGGGCAACTAATCTTCCCCTCAGCTGAAGCACTGAGAATGTTCTTTTTTTTCTTGTTTTTTTTACAATACTCTGAGGAAACATTTATATAAAGAAGGAAAACAAATATGAGAGCTTCTCTTCGCTTTAGTGGAACAAAAAGAGAGCAACTCAAAAACAGAAAACTTTCCGAGTCCAGCGCTCTTATTCTATAAAATAAAAGACTTTTAAATAATAAACACGTTCACTATCCAAAGGGTTGGTACCTGAGAACAGGGGTCGTACACCTCCAGGTTGAGCTGCCAGCCGTCGATCGACAGCCGTTTGTGGTACAAGGAATCTGTGACGAGGGTCAGGAAGTCAAACAACAAATAACTTAATATTCGTTGGTTAAAATATTTACTCAATAGTACAAAAATCGAACATATTTGTGTGTTTTATGTGAATAATTATTGGTTTTAAAAGGTGCATTCACCAATATTCTTGTAGTAACAGTGATGACTGTCACACAAATGACTCTGTGTGTGTTTTAGGATCTTTCAGCTCATTGTTATGGTCCCTCCCCCCCGCCCCCCCCCCCCCCCCCCAACTTTGATGTTTCGGTTCACTTTATTAACTTTTTATTTTAAATTGGAGCTAAAAACACAGATATTTCCACTTTAGGAGTGAAAAGCAACAAAAAAACCTGATAAAATATTTGAATTAAATTATCGAAACGGCAACTTGACAAGGTGATATAATAATATAATAATAATTATTTAATTTATATATCGCGCCTTTAAAAACAGAGTTTACAAAGTGCTCTCCAAGAGAATCAAGGCAAATCAAATGGAATAGAAAAATACAAATTCTAAAATAAAGAACAACAGACAAACTAAATGAGGGAAACTAAAGAACAGCATCACGTAAAAACTGTCCTATAAAAAATGGGTTTTAAGAAGTGATTTAAAGAAGTATATGGCATAGTTTTTTTTACAGCCTCTTCTAAAGGTAACCCGGTTTCTTTATCTTAGGTCAAATGTCCGCATCCGTGATGTCTGGAGACAAACTCTGTTCTCCGGGGACCCAAAACCCCAAACCACAAAATCCAAAATCCCAAAACCCCAAAATCCCAAAACCCCAAACCCCAAAATCCCAAAACCCAAAACTCCAAACCCCAAAATCCAAAACCCAAAACTCAAAATCCCAAAACCCCAAACTCCCAAAACCCCCAAACCCAAAACCCCCTCCCCCTCGAATCTGTAAGCACTCACTGGCGTCGGAGGCGTATTCACCGATGAAGCGTCTGGTCAGGAACCGCAAGAGGACAGCTGGAGGAAACAGAAGAGATGAATCACGGCCCCTCATCACTCACTGGGGCCTCGGGGAGCTGAGAGGACCCTCTGGGGGGGGGGGGGGGGAGAGGACCCTCGGGGGGTGAGAGGACCCTCTGGGAGGTGAGAGGCCCCTCTGGGGGGTGAGAGGACCCTCAGGAGCTGAGAGGACCTTCGGGGGGTGAGAGGACCCTCTGGGGGAGAGGACCCTCGGCGGGTGAGAGGACCCTCAGGTGCTGAGAGGACCCTCGGGGGGTGAGAGGACCCTCAGGAGCTGAGAGGACCCTCGGGGGGTGAGAGGACCCTCTGGGGGCTGAGAGGACCTTCGGGGGGTGAGAGGACTCTCGGGGGGTGAGAGGAACCTCAGGAGCTGAGAGGACCCTCGGGGGGTGAGAGGACCCTCAGGAGCTGAGAGGACCTTCGGGGGGTGAGAGGACCCTCGGGGGGTGAGAGGACTCTCGGGGGGTGAGAGGACCCTCTGGAGCTGAGAGGACCCTCGGGGGGTGAAAGGACCCTCGGGGGGTGAGAGGACCCTCTGGAGCTGAGAGGACCCTCGGGGGGTGAGAGGACCCTCGGGGGGTGAGAGGACCCTCTGGAGCTGAGAGGACCCTCGGGGGGTGAGAGGACCCTCAGGAGCTGAGAGGACCCTCTGGAGCTGAGAGGACCTTCGGGGGGTGAGAGGACCCTCTGGAGCTGAGAGGACCTTCGGGGGGTGAGAGGACCCTCTGGAGCTGAGAGGACCCTCAGGAGCTGAGAGGACCCTCAGGAGCTGAGAGGACCCTCGGGGGGTGAGAGGACCCTCGGGGGGTGAGAGGACCCAGTTGTTGGCCAACCAACCAGTTTTTGTCCGCTGCGGTTACGAGGACATGTAAGTCTGGACGCGGCCCAGAAGGTTGCCGGTGCGTGGAAAAAAAGCAAATTCCTGCTGCGGGGTCCTTTGGCCCTTTGGTCCTTTGGTCCCGTCAACGCTGATGAACTCACACAGCGAATACAAAGATAGACGCATCGAGAGCAACGAGCAGCAGCAATGCGTATCCAAAGGACGCACCGGAGCATCGCCATAGCAACCGCTCTGCTTCACTGGCAGCCAGTGGGAATAGAGACGTCCCATTGTTTTTTACGAAGCCTGAACACATCGTAGAGCCGGTCTGTCTGGACCAGCGCCACAGAGATTGAATACTGATGTATATATATATATATATATATATATATATATATATATATATGCTCAACAACAAGCATCCTGTAACTCCTCTCCTCCTGCTTCACCATGTCTCTCTGCAGTTGTTGACCTTTGCAGATTTAGGGTCACGTGACTTGTTGAAATCTTCCTCCCAACATACATGTCTGTTTACATGTGTTACTTCAGAAAACAAAGGGTAAATCTCACTGGATTGAAGTAAATAACAACAACAGCTCCTCTAAAGGTAGAGCTCAATGTGCATTGTGTGTCTCTGACCTCGGAATCAGCTCTTTGATCGCTGCGTTTTAAATGAACAAAAGGTCATTTGCTCTCTTAAAGCATAAATAATCTGAATTATAATCCAATTAACTGTTACTGGCCAGTGGAAATAACAAAATAGGTGATTTACGACCGGTCAAAAGGTGAAACGCTGGACACTTCCTGACCTCAAGGGAAGTGTCTTAACCTTTTCTTAACTTTAAATGTCTGCTTGTTAGTTGGAAAGACGGCATCAGTTTTGTTTATGGGGTTAATTTAGCAGTATAATTATTATTTAGTACCGCAAACACACCGCTAGCTCAGCTAGCTCGCGTTTTAGCATCTTTCAGCTCGTTGTTTTGGTTTCGGTTCACTCCCATATGAACCTTTTATTTTTAAATTGAAGCATTCCTCGAGCTAAAAACACAGATATTTCCCTTTTAGAAAACGTCCCTTTTAAAATATTGCAATTAAAATAGAGAAACGGCAACTTAATAAGGTGATATAAAAGGTGAACGTTTGTATTTACTCTCCCACTCGCTACATGCTATAGCGGTGCCGACCAGGCGGCAGCTACTTTACTCGCTAGCTTGAATTGTAATTTATATTTTCAATTAATAATCCAAGTATGCATAATTTGTCTTACTAGTATTTGAAATCTAAAGTAGCAAAAAGAAAATGGAAAATACCTCAAAATGGTATTGAAGTAGTGGCCTCTGGGAGCAGGTGCACGTCATTTGACACCAAAAAAACAATAGTTTCATCATGAGAACAAAGCAGCACACGTCCCTGTTTTAAAGACGCGGTGCACGGCGAGGACAGGAGGACAGGTGAGCTCACCTGACTTGCCGGCCCCCCGGCGCCCCAGCAGGGCCAGCTTCATGTCGGTCATGCCGGTTCTGTGTCTCACTGAAAGCTGCCCCCCCCCCCCCCCGCTTCCTCTTCTAAAGACTCTTCTCTTTTCTTTTTCCTTTTTTTTCTTTTTAAAGCCCTCCTCTTCTCTCTTTCTCTGTGTGCCAAGTGCTCTCTCTCCCTCTCTCTCTTCCGTATCAAACAAAGCTCTCTCTCCCCTCTTTTCCCCTCTCAATCCATCTGTTTTTCCTCTTTCTTTCCTCTACAATACTCTTAAAACAATAAATACGAAACACATAACTCTTCACTCACCACGACAAATAAAAGGTTCAGATTCTGATTCTCTAGAGCCCCATATACAGTATTTATCTCTTTTATGCCTCTCCTCCTCCGGAGAGGTCACTCAGGAGGTCACGGCGGACTAAACCATATTGTGTCATCTACGGACATTTGTGTCATTCTTCATATTTGTATGTATTTTATTGTATTTGCTTTATACAGTATTGCTGCGTCAAATTAAATATCTGCCCTTATAGCAACTAAAACATGGCGCCTTTTTAGCGCGTTGATGCAACCAAAGTTCTGCACTTTGAATTAAGTCAAATTAATTTGAAAAGCGAGTCAAAGTTTTGATTCACTTCTCAAAGGTTTGACGTTTAATAGGTCCAACATATTTAGTTTTATTAATTTTTTCATGAAATACCGTCCGCATGACATTCTTATTAACATAATGAGGAAACGTTATAACAGCAGGCTGTCCTTGCTGTTTCCTTGGGGGTTGAATTTACCGGCTCTCTCCTCTTCTTCTACCGTTTTCATCAGGTAGATGACGAAGCCAATGTCGTTTTCGAGGAGCCATCTGAATGATTTCCCCTTGTATTTGCCAAACTGCAGGCCGTACTCCCCCATCACCTCCTGTCGGTCGGACACATCTCCTCCCCGCTGAAGGACCGCGGTCAGAGCATTGGTGCTCACATGATGCTGGAGCTGAGCAGGACACTTGTCCTGAAGCGAGGGATCGGTTTCATTCTCATGGCCTCATCGGAGGGATCCTGTCACAGATGACCCGATGGGCCCTTTCTGAAGGACACCGCCTTCCTGCCTGGGAAGAAGTTAGTGGTCTTCTTCATCATCTCCTGTGCACAGCAAAACACAACGCAGCGCATAGACAGAGTCCCTCACGTTAACGGTGATGAGCATGTGTAATAACTAGGTAACAGCTTCATTTATTACACAGATATAGGCAGACGGACAAAAAAAACTAAGTGTTTTCCACCTTATTATTCTTTATTCTGCTTGTCATAGAACTTGAACCCATCTTAAACGTGGGGAACTGTAGTAATTACCCATTCAAACTAATATTATTCATAAAGACAAGCCAATAAGTTCCTGTTGATGTTGACCACGTTACACACACAACACTATACATTAAATACGTCCCATTCAATACTAACCGTACGGTGCTAACAACACACAGTGTTACAATGCTATCCAACACAAGTAAAGTAAACTATAGAAGCCGTTGACCAACATATACAACTGAGAACCGTTCATTAAGTAACTTCATTAACAAAATGCGGCGTACTTACGTGTAACTGTTGATCCGAAAAAGAACTGCGAAAAGATGCAGCGCGAGCCTCAGGTGCGTGTGCTGCTGCAGGTCATCTCTCACTCAAAGGGGAACATACGGGTCTCTTTGCCTCGTGTCCAGGGGGGAAACAGCGCCCCCAAAATCCCACTTGTGGCCAAAGTTATATCGCATCGGTAGTGATAAGAACTACCATAGAGAATGAATGGGAAAAGTTAAGGAAAGAATAGTTCCTTGAATTGGTCAACCTGTGCTGCCAACAAGAGGATTGTGTCCGTGTTGTCACACCTTTTCATGTATAATTTAACATTATTTACTGTTTTACTTTTATTTAATTGGGCACCTAACAAAAGAATAAACCATGAAATGTGCAAATAAAAAAATAAAAAAATAAAAAGGTGACACGAGATGTGTTCAATGAACGCATCAAAATGTTGGACCTTTTAATTATAATAATTTATCTTTTTTTCCCAGCAATTAAATCTCCATTTTACATGTGTGCTGTAAAAATAAAAGGTTTATAATGAAATAAAAAAATGGGCGAAATACGACTGCAGCTAAATATTAACCATGAGAATATATCATTGATAAACTTTCGAAGCTCCGTGAACATTTCTTTGGGAATGAAAAGAATACCAGGGTCCCTGAAGGCATCTCTGCCACCCAGTTTCCGTAGTGTAGTGGTTATCACGTTCGCCTAACACGCGAAAGGTCCCCAGTTCGAAACTGGGCGGAAACTATTTGTTTTTTTCAACAGAAGTTAAGAAGTAATAATTATACCGACCAACGTGTTAATATTGAAATCAAACGTTATCTGAACAGTCATATTACAACCGTATTGACTTATATACTAATTTAATCTGGAAATCAACCCTCTATTGACGCAGGTTGATCCTCTGAGGCCGGGGTTCGATTCCCCGACAGGGAAGTATAGTTATTTCCTTTTGGTCATATTTTTATTACATTTTAATGTTGGAAAAGAATATTGATTAAAAAAAACGGCTGAGCCTTTGGTGAAGGCTAATAGGAGATTAAAGCAGAGCTGTTGCCTCTCTGCACAAAAATAAAGAACATTACGAACCTTAAGAATACGTCGACTAATATTGCATCTTGGGAAAATCTGTTTTCCCCAATCATGCCTAATCTCAAACTACTAAAATCCGAATTGTGATCATCCTTTAACGCTGAAACACTTTAACTTCATGAGTTAACTTCAAAGTTTCAACAACACAAGAATAAAATGCTCATGCTTGTCAGCATTAAAAGGTTTCCCGCTTTTAAATCAGGCAGAGAGGAAAACACCTTTTCTCCTGAGCTGATCAACACGTGGCCGGAGAGAGAGGCTTTCACATGGCGACGTCATGTGCCCACAAAAGTACACGCACCAAGAAACACATTATTGCCCGCAGCTACACACACACACACACACACACACACATAAAACCTCAGCATCAAAAGGCACACAACGTCATTACATCACGTCTGTGCACCAGGAATCCATCCGGAAGGTTCCTGTTTATTCGGTGAAGAACGAGATTATCTACCATGTAGGACTTGTGCAATAGTCACGTGGCACGGGAGACTTCCTCGAGGCCGCGGGCCAAAACGGGAGACGCCGTTTTAAAAAACGTGAATGGTTCCCGCTGCCGGATGTTCAATTCCAGAGATCCAGAGAGGAAAAAAAAGAAATTATTCACTTGTGCTTCTTGTGTAATTCAGTTAGCTGAACTCTTCTCGTACGAAGCTGTCGCAGGAGACATTGCGGAATATTATAGTACATTACTGGACATTACTGTACATTACTGTGCATTAGGGTATATTACTGGATATTACTGTACATTACAGTACATTACTGGACATTACTGTACATTACAGTACATTACTGGACATTAGGGTACATTACTGTACATTGTGGTACATTGTGGTACATTACTGTACATTAGGGTACATTACTGTACATTGCGGTACATTGCCGTACATTTCGGTACATTACATCTCCTAATTGCTTCTTATATATCTCAAACAGTGAGAAGTATTTAAAAGTAGTGCAACGGTTGTTCGGTCTGTTCGTCGTTGACGGTTCGTTATTTGCGTTTCTGTTTTTCTCTTTTTCCAACAGCTGATGCTAGAATGATGTAACGAGTGAAAACACAGGGGGGGAATAGAAATCCCAATTAGGCCTCTTTATCTTCAAACCTTGATTTTGCAACAGGAAATGACAGAGGTCATGGAAAACGTGGTCTTGATCTTCAGCCACTTTCCCGGGAAACAACATCGATCATTCCCGACAGAGGTCTCGCTCTGCGATTGTTCCGAGAAATCAAAGTTAATGTGACTTTCATGTTTAAAATTGCACCTTTTTTGATCCAAAGCTCATGATCTTCCCCTCACTGCCCGTCGGGTCCGATGCAGTCCTTCACAAAATTCCCACGAACATCTTGAACGCGTTACTGAACTGAACCCGGCGTCGTCCGCGTGACAGCGACAAATACCGGACGCCATCTTTCAGTCTTCTGCTTCCTTCTTTGTTTGAAGTTTGCTTCCCCAAATTTGGGCATCAGTGGAGATGTTTTTTTCGTCATTGATTCCACCAATTATGACTTATGGTCAGCGGTCTTTGAGCGTCTTCTATTTTTTTTGGTTTACTGCTGCAAAAGCGTTAAAACCCCATTATTTGGCATAAGAACTGTGAAAGTCAAATGTGAAAAATGATGTCCAACATTATCTTCTAAATCCCAAAGCTTTCACACTAAGATAAAGGGAAGAAAAATGATGTGAAAACACGTCTTTCTTTCCCTTTTGGATCGACTCGGGTCATAAAACTAAAAGGCGGCGTACATTTCTCGGCGTCAGCTCTCGACATCGTCCAAAGAAAACATCGGACAGGTATCCCACTGCAACTCGTGATCAGTCAAGAGAATACCACATCTACGCAATAACTCAGAAACAAGTCAGAGTGACCTTAAATAGCGCCAAAAAAAAGGTACGAACAAATCTTGGCGGGCAGCTTTTCGGGAGGGAAAAAGTATTTAAGTCTACAAAATATGTTCCAAAGGGAAGATGAATGATGGAAACCAGGAGTCTTAATCCCGTCTGGTACACGCTGTTGAGTTCAGGTCTAAACATTACATGTGGGTCTTATCTCTTTTAGTGCGATTCACTCAACTTCAGACAGTGAGGGCTGCATGAGATCTTCTTTTGATGTTCCTCAATCGAACATCTGCACAGTACGAGAGAGAGAGAGAGAGAGAGAGAGAGAGATTGAGCAGCCATGTGACTGAGGTTTTACTGGACGGAATAAAGTGGGTTTAAAAGACACAAGAGGGGAATTAACCTCCCTTTGAACACATCTCACGGTCAATTTCCTCCTATTTTATCTTTACATTACAGCCACGGGGCTGAAAGCCTCCTCTCATCTTTCTCTCTCGTGACTATTTTTAGATCCCGGTGGATCAAAGTGTTAAAGGACGACACAGAGTGGTTTTTTAAAATATTTTTTTTTATCAGTGGCTGCAACAGATTTGATCCATTTGAAAAAAAAATGGAGCTTTCTTCATATAGATTAAATTACCCAGAAGAGCATTTTGAGACAAAATCTCTCTGGGCTTCGAGTCCTCGTTCTCATTTTGGACAAATTACGCACGAGCTGAATATTGGGAGGATAAAAAAATGTCAGCAGAGAAACAAAGGAGATGCATCCACATCAGGATGAATTCACACAGCAGATGTTTGAGGCTTGACGTATTTATAGGAGATCCCAAAGTGAACAGCAGCACGGAGACTGATTCAACTAAAACTAATATTAGCTCATTTATCAAGCGTTTAAATGAGAATATTTATCCATCGTAACACATTATCTTTTATGGGAGTGCGACATATTTTTGTCTTTATCAAACCAAACTGTTGGGCACATGTAAGTCATCGCTAATAAATCATTCATATTTAATAAATAAATACATTCTTATAGTAATCTAATAATGGTGCGGTTATACTCGTCAATATGGTGTTACACAATCTATTAATTATTACCCTCTCTTTTTTTTTCTTGGAGTGAGCACCATGTGGTGTTTGTTGTTCTTTGTGTGTTGTATACACTTGTACCTGAATAACATGTGTACCACGACATACAACTGAAAATGACTGTATGAAAATACATATGGTTATGTTGTTGAAAACTACATTTAAAAAAGTGAGTTAAAAAAAAAGAAGTGAGTTTAATCTATATATTAAACTCACTTTTTTAAATTTAATTTAAAATTTAGTTTGGATTCTGGACCAAAATCTATTTAATAACACCATATATATATATATATACATTTATTTAATAACACCAAATATATATATATATATAATATTATATATATATATCATATTATATTATATATATGGTGCAATTAAATAGATTTTGGTCCAGAATCCAAACTGTGTATTGGAGGATTTTTTTCCTAATAAATTAAAGAGACAAAGAAAGTTTGATGATGAAGGGTTTTCCACAACCTGGCAACCCAAACGTCATTCCTTTCAAATGCTTTAAGATGATCTTTGCAGAGTCAATAAATTATTTTATGAACTTGAATAAAGACGTGAATAAATGCTGAATATACACTCTCTATAACAAGTGGTTTGTCAGAAAGAGATTTGTTGTTACTTTATCTTGTTTTTAACATAACGACATAAATATTACTGTCGAATCTACTTGAGCTTCACCTCCTGCTGACTCCAATCCCTTTGAGGCATTACAGTCAAATCATGTGATGCGTACAGTGAGAATCTGATCAGGTCGCTCACGTGACTCGCTAGTGAGTAAACTTTTCCAAAACCTTAACGAATGGAATTGTCTTTGTAGAAAGTGTATTTTGAATATGCGTTAAACGAGGTTGAAAGTCCTGTGTTTGTTCGACCCGCATGCAGGTTGTTTATGTCTGTATGATCTTAAATTGAGCAGATTTAGGATAACATCAACAAACTGTTTGCATGTTTCTGTCTTCACCCCCCCCACACACACACACACACACACACACACACACACACACACACACACACACTAAATCCCAGTCATAATGTCCAGTTCATGAGGTGAAGTTGTTTAGTGTTTTAATGACGTCGCTCCTCATGATGTCATGGAGGTCAGTGAGACATCGCTGCCCTCGACAGGGTGATGGAGTTCATCGAGGTGACGCCAGGATGAAGAGGCTTTGATGGAGAATACATCGAGTTGTGGTCCTTTTGGCTTTCTGAGCATTGTACATTTCACCTAAATATTTGGTTGAGTTTAGCCTGTGAGCTTATAAAATTGAGAGTATACGCGTTAAAATGTCAGAAAAGTGTGGATATGAGAGTGTTTTTGAGAGATTATTTCTTGAACCTAATCTGTATTTGTCTTGCTGGTTATCATGTTGAAGGAATACATTTGAACTTGCTTCATATTTATGTGATTTATTGCCGTTCTCTGTGGTCAACGTGTCCTTCTGAGCAAGAAGGGAAGACGTCAAATAGATTAGTCATTTAAATGGTTAAAGAAAAAAAAGGAAACACAAAAAAACTGTTCTTTAAAAGTCTAACTGTAATTTTAAACCTTTGACTTTTTTATCCAAAACATAAAGTCTGAGATGCAAACACGCCCCCTGGTGGTGGGCTTAGAGAAGCACAAGCCAAAAACCTCAAAACCATGTTAAAACATTAAAAAACATCATGAAGAAAGAAACATTACACATAAACATTGGATTTAGTACTTTACCAACCAAATATACATATTTTTCTTTTCTCTTTCAGTGACATTAATTTATAATATGCACAACGTTACAGGAATGATAAAAGTCAAAGACAGTGTGTATTTTAGATTACGTAAATAATATTGACATTACATGTGCAGATTTGTACATGATTCTCATTTTAGTTATACATATTTAGAGCAAGAACTGTAAAACATAGGATAAAACTAAAATAAAACAATGTATAACGAGGGAGTGATCTATTCTCTATTGTACACATTATTTTAATATTATTAATGACCAAAAAGGCCATATATAAGAATTAAGACTCCAGATTATATATATATTTTCTAACTTTATTGAGTATCTACCGGCCGCAGTGAGATGGAATATTTAACATTATGAGTTGGAGTTAATTTTCTTCATGTCACAGCTGTAGCTCGTCGGCATGTAAATCAGGTTACAGCCCAGGTGGCTTCTGGGTAGACAGACAAAGGGTCCTTCATATATTTAGTGGAGCAGGTGGAGGGTGGGGGCCCTCCAGCTGTAAATGTCCCACCGATAAATATGTGGCGAGCACAAAAAAAGACGCTTGGTCAGCATTTACAGTTACAGGTAGTATTTCTTCCCACTAAATACGTATCTCCTCTTCCTGAAGTTCTCCCTCCTCTTCCTGCAGAGCCGCCGCAGGCGAGCGCCGTCCGTTCGATTCCGGCCGGTCGACGGGAACGTCCGGTCGGGGAAAACCTCCGTGAGTCGACTCCTGAAAAACTGCTCGAGGCTTCGCCCGGCCTGAGCCACCTCCGAGTCCGGCTGCACGGCAAAGACGAAGGGAAGAGTGGCGTAGCTATATTAATAGATTTTAACTTTATTCACATTCACAGTCAGCCGACTAACAACAGTCGCCATTTTCTTACCAACAACGTCCGTTCTGTTCTCATTCTACGTCTACCGGGACTTTATTGAACATTAAAGATGACGTTGAACATTATTTCTGCTGAATAATATTAGCATTAGGACGTACAACATTTAGCTCAAAGAAATAAAAAAAGTCGCCCAGTGGAACTTATTGCAGAAATAATTAAAAGTCGTGAAATCCGCTCACGCAGTTGAACGTGGCTTAAGTTCCGTCTACCGTAGAATGCTTGCACATTAAAAATTATGTCAAACATTGTTTCTGAATATTAACAGAGGTTTCATTTAAACTGGCAGATGGTCGCCTCGTATATAAATTTTTTCAAAATGTAAAAAGTAGCCCAGTGGAACTTATTGCTGAAATAATTAAAAGTCGTGAAATCCACTCACGCAGTTGAACGTGGCTTAAGTTCCGCCTACCGTAGAATGCTTGCACATTAAAAATATCGTGAAACATTGTTTCTGCATATTAGCATTAAGGACGTACAGCATTTAGCTCAAAGAGGTCTCATATAAACTGGCAGATATATACATATATACATTTAAAAAATGGAAAAACAGTGGCCAGGTTTTTCCGCCACATGCGGAACTTATTGCAGAAAGTCGTAAAATCCACTCGCGCAGTTCCGTCTACCGTAAAATGCTTGCACATTAAAGATGACGTTAAACATTATTTTTCTAATATTAACAGAGGTTTCATATAAAATTGCAGATGGTCGCCTCATATAGAAATAAAAATAAAAATCGGAAAAAAAAGAGTGGCCCAGTGAAACTTATTGCAGAAACAATTAAAAGTCGTGAATTCCACTCACGTAGTTGAACGTGGCGCAGTTCCTGAACATCAGCAAGACGTCGTCCACGAACTGCTCAGCGGTGAAGTAGTGGAGCGTGTTGCTCTCGTCCAACTTCCTGCGGATCACCGACAGGTCGATGGGCCTCTTGATGATCTGGTGGTAGTTTCGGGCCTGCAGCGCATTCACAGAGATTGTTTTCATTTTTAAACATCCGGGGTTTTGTTATTGAAAAAGGTGAGTGGAACGTGCTTTAAATGTTTTTCTCTTTGCTTTTGGTAAATGTTTTCTCAGAAATACCAGGATTAAAAAGTACAGAGAAGTATCATGTGGTGAATGTTGAAAAATAAATATGTATTTTATTTTTTATAAAATAAAATTAATATGTATTTTGTTTTCATAAATAAAATAAATAGGTATTTTATTTGTATTTAAATATATATTATATTTAAATATTTATTTTATTTAAATATGTATTCTATTTTTATATAATAAAATACATTTTTATTTTATTTATAATTAACCAATAATGTTGTCATATAATCTTGCGTAGGATGTAACTGAAATGTATATTTATTATTACTTTCTGAAAGGAAAATTGTGGAGGATTTAGTGGGATTTATTGATGTTGCACCGCGTGTTTCTACAGTAGCCCAGAAGAGTCAAACCAAACTCAAAGCTTTTGGAGAGAGTTTATTTTGAGGTTACCTGAAGGCCACTTGAAGGGACGTTCAGCTGTTTGCAATCTGCAACCTCACCACTAGATGTCACTAAACCCCACCCACTGCTCCTTTAAATAAGGCCTACCATGTAGTTATTATGACGTATATATTTTTATATGTATAAGACATGTTTTTAGTGTCAATCTGTTGGACTGACCAGGGCACTGACGGGTTCGTGGAACGGTGCGCTGAGCGTGTGACAGTACAACAGGAGAGTCAGCTTCTCACACCTCTGCACAGGAAACACACACACACACACACACAGTCACTAACAAACATCTGTTTGAAGTAATGATTGCAGAACTTTAAGTGCATTACAGTGAATATATGAACACCATGAAACAGTTTTTACTGCTTTCTTAAGGTTAAAACGATGGGAATAAAATAAACCGGCAGCTCACCCTCTGGTCCTGGTGGGACAGGGTGTACGGGGCCTTGACTCCCCCACAGGTGGGCTGGTCCTCACAGTCGTAGGTCTCCGAGGGGTCCTGGTCAGTCCTGCACAGCGTGCACACCCAGTCTCCTCTGTGGGACATGTGGGGAACCTCCGTTACGTCATCATATTTAGACGATTTAAAACAATTAATGTTTTTCACGTTCAGCGTCCATTCTTTTTTTAGGATATCCTTTTGTATTTTGAAAAAATTGCATTATTTAACCTTTTTTTAATCTTTGTTAACAAATCCATTAAAATGACAAATCAAATGCATGGTCGAAATATTGTCCATGACACATGTGCATTATGACATGTGCATTATGACATATGCATGATGACGCATATGCATTATGACATGTGCAACATAACACATGTGTATTATGACATGTGCATAATGACATGTGCAGTATGACATGTGCATTATGACATGTGCAATATAACACATGTGCATAATGACATGTGCATAATGATACATGTGCATTATGACATATGCATTATGACATGTGCAATATAACACATGTGCATTATGACATGTGCATAATGACATGTGCATTATGACATGTGCAATATAACACATGTGCATTATGACATGTGCATAATGACATGTGCATTATGACATATGCATTATGACATGTGCAATATAACACATGTGCATTATGACATGTGCATTATGACACATGTGCATTATGACGTGAATTATGACATGTGCATTATGACACATGTGCATTATGACATGTGCATTATGACATTGTTGCACCTTTTTACACATTTATACTGAAATACTTTTGCCCTCCAGCCTCTATAAGCTGCTCTGTACACACAACGCTTTGCTATAAAGTGTCGAGAGTAAATAAAGATAAAGAGTTGGGACCCATTGGTCTCGAGCCTTCACTGACAGGGGGGAGCTGACGAGTGGAGGTATGTGACAGGCCAAGTGGTAAACTTTGGGGCAGCGGTCGCAGCAGAGCAGATCTCCTCCGTTCTGACACGCAGCACAGAAATCTTCACTCTCCTCGGCCCCCGATCCAGGTCCTAGTCCAGGTCGCTGCATGGATGAGTCCTCTTTCTCCTCCTCTTCCTCCTCCTCCTGTGAGCAGCAAAGATCCGGTCTTTCGTCTCCGCCGTCGTCCAGGAGAACGACCTCTCGTTTAGCTTCGGCTTCGTCCTCCAGCTCCAGGGATCCATCCTGGTCCGCCGCCGGTTCCGGATCCAGTTCGATCACCAAGGTCTGCTCCGGATCCGGATCCAGGTAGAACGTTTCCGAATCGGTCCTCCCGTCCGGGTCCCACTCGTCCGATCCGGGGTCGAACAGGATGTAGGCCTGATCCGGGTTAGAGTCGCAGTCGAAGCCCGAGTCCCGCTCCGGTTCTCCGGAGGCGGAGCTGTCCGGGCAGTACGGCTCGGTCCAGGAGGTCTGAGACTCTTCTGGTTGGCTGCGGTCGCTCCGAAGCGACTCTTCTGTTCCCTCTGGAGGGTTTTCCTCATGATGGTCGACTCCATTCTGCAGACGGAGACCAAAGAGATCACGAAAGAGAGATCATCGTGAGTGAATCACAAGTGGTGTCGATCTACGACCTTCGACCTTCGTCCGGTTTACCTGCGGCGGACGATCCGAACGGGAAGCGTCGTCGTGGAGCTGGGCTCGCGTTCGGCTCGGCAGTCGGACCAGAGAAACCACCGGCTGCAGAGACGGCAGGCGAACGGACCGGAGGTTCAGACACGCCAGGCTCACCACGGGTATGCGGGAGTTACCCAGAATCCTTTGGGCCTCTGGGTGAATCCTGTGGAAGTGTGTCAAGTGTGTCAAGGACATTTAAATAGACTATAAAGCTTCAGGGCGGGGCTATCTTTTGAGTGACAGTCCTCCGCGGGCCACATATGATCACTCCTGTCACTGGTTGCAAAAGAAACCAAGATGGCGACCGCCACAAAACCAAGCCATCGGACTCAAGGAAGGCGGATGACATCACGGCCATTATGTCCACTACTTGTGTACCGTCCATAGTACTGGTGCATGATACCACTTGTATCTTCTTGTACTCCATTTGAATTTGTTCATTCTTTCTTTATGGAAACAAGGAGAAATACCACAATAAAAAACTAGTGCTGTGAAAAATAACGCGTTAACTCAGTTAATTAAATTACAGGATTAATTAGTTGTTGTTTTTTAACGCATTTAACGCATGCGCAGAATGAGCTTCCAATCCGTCTGTTGTTGGTCGTCTCTCCAGCAGCGTGTCATTCTGTCTCTACGTGTCGCGTAAACACGACTCCGATCTCCGTCTCGCGCGCCGCAGAGCTCGGATGCCGGCGTGTGCGCGCACATTGGGACGAAAAAAAGTAACCCCCCCCCCCCGTCAACAACTCTTCTCTCGGCTCGCGCGACAGAGCTCGGATGCTGGCGCGCGCACTGGTGAGCAAGTTATGTGCCCCCCTGTGTATAAATGCAGGGCTCTCAAGTCTCACGCATTGAGCGTGAGACTCACGCATTTCGGTCTTAACTCACGCACTCCGGCCACACATCGTATTTCTCACGCTGAAAAAAACTCTCGGCTCTTTAATGTTTTAATGCAGGGGTGCTCAATATGTCGATCGCGGTCGCAGAAACCTGTGATTAACCTGATTAAAAATTTTAATCGTTTCACAGCCCTATAAAAAACACATCATGCTTGTCCCTCCTTTTTTAATTTACCTCATTCTCTTCAATGAAGCTGCCACGGCTTTTCCAGGTTGTCGTTGCCTGGATGAAGAAGAGGCGGCTCTGGTCTTCCCGTTGCACGACTGGTTTGACTCCTTTTCCATCTCACAGAAAATCCAGAACTGCAAAGCTATTTTTTTAAAATAGAGATGTTGTTTCTTAAACATCGATAACCCTTCAGTCGTTTCCGCCCTCTTCCTGAACGCCGTGCATTCGCTCGGCTCATTCATTCAACTCTTTATGATGATGAACTCGGTCTGTGGTTGTGGGACTTGGACCGGTCTCAGATGACTCGGCCTCCAGTGCCTCCACTTGGATGCCTTGTGGCAATAAGGTGGCCCTGACGTCTGTTGCCATGGCGTCTGTGAGGCAGATGAGGCATCTCCAGGAAGATTAGGGGGCGGGGGGGGGGGGAGGGAGGGCCTCTTGGGGGCGAGGAAACAGTTGAAAACACAGAAGAAGAAGAAGAAGAAGCTGGTTTGAAATCTCCTATGAGCCAAGTGTGTAACGGCAAAAGAATCAAAACAAAAAGAAACCCACCAGAGGAAACCGCAGAAGAAGAAGAAGAAGAAGATTGATTTAACTGCTCTTTTGTGCAATACAAAAATGTAATCAATAAGTCAAATGAAGAAGAAAAATAAGGATTGTCCACGAAAACGATGATCAACAAAACCGTTACACCCTAAAGGTGAAAGTCAAGCCTTACCTGAGTGTGAAGACAAGCAATGACGAAACAAGATGTCCGCTTCAGAGAGACAGGTGAGTGAGCCTCCAGGTGTGAGCTGAGGATGAGAGGGATGGCACCGTTGTCAAGAGGGACGTGGACGACGCGATTGGTGGAGAGATGACCCAGGGGTCACCCGGAGAGGGGGGAGGAGGGGGAGTCCAGGCATAAAGCATGTTGGAAAAAACTGCACCGCTGAAGCATCGACCACGACATGAAGAGCATCCAATAGAGAACCAGGTAAGAAAATAAAAGGTTCACGCCCAGTGAATTCTGACCAATGAAAAGTCACAGGCTGTGAAGTTGACTTAAGCTTTGAATAATAGAATGTATGTAAATCCACTTTAACTCCGCTGCACCTGATAGCCTGATATGCCAAAAACAAAAGAAAATAGATTGATTCGTTCATGTTTCTGTTTCCGTAACCTCCTCGAGGTTTACTGTCCTCCACAGATCTTAAGCGTGTTATTATAAGGAAATATTCCGATAAATAAAAGTACTATAAAAACACTGTAAAAGTCCTGAATTGAATGTGTTACTTCAGAAAAATGTACAACCAAGAAATTGTACTTAAAGTAATGCAAATTACTTTACAGGTTGGAAAAATGTCCCCTGTGACTTTTATTCTCTTTTATATTATATCGTAAAATGATGATTACTCGTACATTATTGTAAAAGCAGTATTTACAATAAACTGTTGTAGTTTATTGAGATGTGGGTACAGTCAGAATATGTTTTGACTCAATAAACATTAAATAAATAATTTATTAATATTAAATTAATGCAATTGAAAATATAATAAGAGAAAACTTTACAAAATATACCAAGAGGTTTTTTTAAAATATAAGAACTGTCAACAAAATACATAAGTATGAATATTAAAATATATAATAAAATGATCATTTTAGGGGAATATGTTGTATTTTATAGGATTATAATTATGTATGCACATTGTTTTAATGTTGGAGCTAATTCCAGTCATAATAAATTTAAAGGACGAAATATTATGCAAGAATATTTGCCTTAAAATTTAAGTAAAGATTAACTTTGTGATTTTACTGGATTTTACTTCCAAATTGTTCTCAGGTAGTAATCATAAAGTATTGTAAATGTACTCCAGTAAATCAAAGTCACTTCCGTCGTCCACCACTAGGCGTCGCTGTGAGTCTCGTTGCACTTTTGTCCCCTTGATCCAAATCTCGGACAAAAGCGCGTGGTTTCCAAATCCGGTTCCTCTTTCAACTAGCCTCCAAGATGGTAGGTGTTATCACGAATCACTGTGCTCTGAAATGCGACTAAATCTATGCCCATCCTTGTTCATTCGTACCGCAAACTTTCATCCGGGTGCGGTTTACGGTGCAGCCAGCTCATACGGTCATTTACCGGGTGTTATTCCCCGCGATTTGATAACATTATGGGGATTTATGAGCGATGTAGCGCTGCGATCCGGTCTCACGTCGGCCCTCGGCTAGCGTATCCTCTCTGCTCGCTGTAGTCTAAATGAATGTGACGGCGGTGTGAAAAGCAAAATTACCCGTTAATAACACGGTTAACGTCATTATGTTGAACGTTAAGTAAGTTAACAGTTTGCCCGTAGCTAGCTTAGCTTGCTAGCTCCTTCTAGCTGTGCTAGATTCTTCACACGCTGTATTTATTCTCATCGATACCAAATCTTGTTCACAACAGCCCACCAAGAAGACCAAGACTAGGAAGCTCCGTGGTCACGTCAGCCACGGACATGGTCGTATCGGTAAGTGTTGAACTGAGTTTATAAAGGTGATCTCCGTGTGTGTGTGTGTGTGTGTGTGTGTGACACATGGTTTAATTCTACCTCGTCCAACTCCCAACAGGCAAACACAGAAAGCATCCTGGAGGTCGTGGTAATGCTGGTGGTATGCATCATCACAGAATCAACTTCGACAAATAGTAAGTGCTGCATGACGTTAGCGGGGTTCGTACGGTCATGGAAAACCTGGAAACGTCATGGAATTTTTAAATGGTAGTTTCCAGGCCTGGAAAAGTTATGGTAAATACTGAAATCACAAAAGTTTTGGAAAAGTCGTGGAAATGTGTTATATTCACATGTTCATTTACGCCGAGTTTAAAATAATTCCTATGTTTTTGAAAGGAAGACTCAAATTGTAAGCCGGCATACGCCAAGTCCAAACAGATGGATTTACACATAAGAATAAACATATATAGTAATGTTTATTCTTTTAATCAAACCATTGTCTCTCATTCATTTGTTTCATTTAAGGTATATTGTATGCTTTGTAATTCTCATTGTTTGAATACTACATTTTCAAAAAGTTTTCATGTACACACTGACATTTCAGTTTGGTCATGGAAATTTGGTTTAAAGTCCTGGAACTCCACTGGCCAACATGTGTACGAACCCTGTGTTAATAACCCTCTAAATTAAAATGTGTACGTTAGTGTTTACGAACTCTAATTAAAAATCGGCTGCTATGGTTTGTATGTAAATTGTTGATCTGCGATGTTTTGACGCTCTTCGCATGTTTGTAGTTTCCTCCGCCTCCATGTTTCAGTGTGTTCATGTGTTCCGCTGTAGAGACTAGAGTCTCGCCTTGACGTCACTCATCGTCTTGGTGTGCTAGAGTCCTCTTAGATTGAAGACTGCTCTTATTCACTGACTGGCCCTCTTGGTAGGCCAGTCGGCCACACGGTCAGTAACAATGTTCATCGCTGATGATGATGTCGTGGTTAAATGCACACGTTGGGAAAGTTTCATGGTTATCTCTTAACTTTTGAATGCATTTTGTAACCTAAAGATGTTCAGAATATTGGAAATGAAGGATTATGTGTTCACTAGTTGTCAAGAGAGACGGGCCTTTATGATGGATTACTTTCCAAAGTTTTCAACGTGGCTGAAGATGTTTCATCTCGTGTCCCAGAGTCTTGAGTTTATTTCCCACTCTGGAACAGGGTTCGTACGGTCATGGAAAAGTCATGGAAAAAACTTAAATCATAAAAGTTTGGGAAAAGTCATGGAAATTTGTTATAATCACGTGTTCATTTACGCCGCGTTTGAAATAATTAATATGTTTTTTTAAAGAAAGATGCTCAAAATATAAGCCGGCATACGCTCTCAAATACGCACCATTTTCTAAATGTTTCATGTTCATACCGAGATTTTAGTTTTGCAATGGAAATTTGATTTAAAGTCATGTAAATCCACTGGTCAGAATGTGTAAGAACCCTGCTGGAAAGACGTGAGTTGACCTCGTTTGTGTGTCTGTCCTCCCCGTGTCTCCTCAGCCATCCTGGGTACTTCGGTAAGGTGGGTATGAGACATTACCATCTGAAGAGGAACACCACCCACTGCCCCACCATCAACCTGGACAAGCTGTGGACGCTGGTGAGCGAGCAGACCCGGCTCAACTACGGCAAGAAGCCCGACGGACCCGCGCCCATCATCGATGCCGTTCGCTCCGTAAGTATTCAAAGTCTCCCGGAAACTCAAGGCAGAGGAAGTTGGGTCTGCAGATCTCGAAGCTCACGGATAGCGTTAGAGTGAGACATTTAGCTCAGACTTGAGTAAAGTGGTGAGGCTTGTTGTGTCTTGAAGAGATGTAGAAAAAACCAAGACATTCAGGGTTCGTACGGTCATGGAAAACCTGGAAAAGTCATGTAATTTTTAAATGGTCATTTCCAGGCCTGGAAAAGTCATGGAAAAAACTTAAATCATAAAAGTTTGGGAAAGGTCATGGAAATCTGTTATTATCACATGTTCATTTACGCCGAGTTTGAAATAATTAATACGTTTTTTAAAGAACGACGCTCAAAATATAAGCCATTGTATGCTCTCAATACGCACCATTTTCAAAAATGCTCATGTTTATACCGAGATTTCAGTTTGGTCATGGAAATTTTGGTTTAAAGTCCTGGAAATCCACTGGTCAAAATGTGTAAGAACCCTGACATCAGGTTTAGTTGCAGATAACTTAACTAATTGGGGCTTTTTATCCCCAGTGTCTGGAAACAGCATCTCTAAAGTTCTCAAATGGCGTTTTCAGATATAAGTTTCATTCAAAGAAAAGTATTTGTGAAAAACTTGATAGGTTTATTCCCATTTTTTATGAATTATTGTTTGCCTCATCTATTTTATATAGCCTTAACTTCACATATCTTCACTCGTTTCAACATAGTTAGCTTTGTTGAATGTGACGTCTTCTAGTTTCGATGCACACAATCATGCCTGGCACATAGTGACACACTCGCTAAATTACTTTAAACATGTATAAACATGATATTTTTCAGTTCAAAATAATTTCCCTCCGTACTGAATATGTTGCCTCTACAATAAAAGGAATAATAACGACTGCCAACACTAGATAAGAGTAATATCTTAGTTTCAGCTTCTAGAGGTTATGTATGTAAATTCATCAATCGGCTTAATTATCCACCGTGAAGATCAATAAGTTGATCTGTTTTGACGCTCTTCACATGTTTGTAGTTTCCTCCGCCTCCATGTTTCAGTGTGCATGTGTTCTGCTGTAGAGACTAGAGTCTCGCCTTGACGTCACTCATCGTCTTGGCGTGCTAGAGTCCTCTTAGATTGAAGACTGCTCTTATTCACTGACTGGCCCTCTTGGTAGGCCAGTCGGCCACACGGTCAGTAACAATGTTCATCACTGAAGTTATCTCCAGACTCTGGTTCATTGTTTATACATTGTGTTGTTCGTGATGGAAAACGGGCATATTTTTGCACTGCTCGTGCTAACATTGTGATTTATTTATTTTTTGCAGGGCTACTACAAAGTCCTGGGCAAAGGCAAGCTGCCCAAGCAGCCGGTGATCGTCAAGGCCAAGTTCTTCAGTCGGCGGGCGGAGGAGAAGATCAAGGCAGTGGGAGGAGCCTGTGTGCTGATGGCATAAATGTTCCTCTCAGTGGGTTTTTGCAAAAAATAAACTGTATAAATGGAACTACATCATTGTCTCGTCTGATTTTAAATTATTCTGTATTTGGCAGTATTGAAGTGTGCTCTTTTGGAAAAGTCGACCATATTTGTTGCGTGTATCAAATTAATGTAAATGTAATATATTTTCAAATGGCCGTATGCCGAAGAGATATAATCCTGCATAGTTGGCTTTATATCTACAATGTGTTAAAATGACCACATGTTATAGTCAACAACCAGTGGGTCACCAGGGTCACTGTTTTACATTATGTCATTCAGCAGACACTTTTATCCAAAGCAACTTGCAATAAGTGAATTAAAACCACGAGTACAAACTCAGAACAACAAGAATCAAGATCGTCAAACTACAAAAATACCAAAGTGCTGCAGCCCTCAGTCAGACTTAATGTTTGAAATCTGATTCTAGAGATGTAATTGTGTATTTAATAATAAAACATAAAAATGGAACTTCCTACAATTTGACATCTGAAGTAAATATGTTAACATGGAAAAGTGATGCTGATGAATCTGATTAAATTGAAAACTAATAGATTTGACTTTAAATGCTCTGCTTCGTCAGGAAGGCCCAACGCTTAGAAAATGTCATACGGGACACTTCATAGGATATATTTATATTATATTACTTTATTCATCCCTGAGGGGAAATTTAGTGAAGCGGCAGCAAACATGTTAGACACAAAATAGCATTTAAAGGAATTAAATGTATACATGTTTTTGGATGTCCATTGCTGGTTGTGAGCAGTTAAACATAACTATTTTAATTTAAGGTACTGAGGAGTAAAACAATACTTGATGTTACAAAACTCGAGAAAAACAATACACATGTATATATGTAGAAACTGGTATGCTATATTTTTGTTTTATTTCATGCTCCCTCAGACTCCTGAGCTTTCGTGGGCGACCTCAATGATATCGAGTATGAAAACTCCTTTTTAATGTAAACCGATGACTTTCAAAGGCGACTAATAACACGATAATACTTCCTTAAATCTCATATCGCCAGAAAACATCTCCACGTGACTTTCGGGTAATTTACATTGGGCGGAGTTTCACGTGGAGGATTTCCTGTGCGGTCACTTGAACGCACCGCGGCCCCGTCAGCTGTGCGCGCAAGATGATCCTCGCGAGCTCAATCAGGAAGTACCGCGACGGCGGTTGTTGACACGGCGCGTGCAACAGCGACGGTACCGCGTCAACGGCTGCAATGGAACGTTAACGTTCTATTTGAGCTCGCGACGTTTGACCGGGAAACTGTAAGTAGCTTATAGCAGCGTTAATCTTCACGCATGCGCAGTTTCCCAGCTGCGGTCACTTGTAAGGCTGCGATTTGTGATTTGTACAATTGTTTGTTTGTTTTTAACTGTTTTATTTTTTTATAAAGCTGCCAAAGCAACCGCGATGAGAGAAGCTGTAAACTCCGCCATTAAAATATGTGATTTAGACCATTAAATTGAACTGATATTGGATTTAATTTGTCCTTTATGTAAAATAAAGGTTAATCTGCTCATTATTTTTTCTAAAACGAATAATCATATTTTTATTCACGTCCATATATAGTTAGAAATGTCTTTGTGTCCCAGAGTCTTTTTAAAATTAGTCTAGAGTATTTTAATTTTCATATAAAAAAATGTTAAATGTTCAAAATAATATCATGAATATTTGTCATGTTTGCTTACATAGGATGGATTATCCATACTGCCATCAAACTAGTATAAAAGCCAAGTAGACCTAACTAACTGTGTGTACTGTGAGGTAACAAGGAAAGGAAAGGCGGCTGATGTCCGTCTGCTTGTTCCTCCCCCCAGGTGACGGACCCCCGGGTTTAACTGGACCTCTTCATGGCGAGCCAAGCCTGGCTGGAGTCTTCTCTGCGGCGCTCTGCCAGTCTGGGCCTGGAGGTGCTGGAGCGGGCCTCCAGGCGGAGCGTGGACTGGACCAGCACCGGGGAGTCCCGGACCCCCACTACGACAGAAGAGGACGCACACATCCCTGTCAAGGTGCCCCTGCTTGAGATGTATATATATTTATAATATTATATATATCATATATATATTTATAATATCATATATATAGATAGATATCAATATATATATAAATTTATTTATATATATATTATGTAATTTATGTATATATATAATTTATATGTATTATTTAATTTATATAAATTTGATTTATGTATATTATTTATATATATAATTTATATAATTTAATTGATATATAATATTTAATTTCTCTTTAATACTTATTTATTTAATTTATAGATAATATGTATTTATTTTATATACTATATATATAATTAATTTATATATGTTTATTTAATTTATATATATATTTATATTTATTTATTATGGCTTAACTTGTTTATCTGACTTCTCTTGCCTGTGACTCTTTGCAGAGAGCCGACACGGAGCTCGACGATGTCTTTGCAACCTTCGCAGGGCTCATGGCACAGACGAGCCATCAGTGCAAGGTTGGTGATTATTTACCTGCCCCCCCCCCCCCCCCACACACACACACACACACACACCCCTCCCCCTCCCACCCCAAGACTAGAAATGTGTGACTATAGTTCTGTGTCTTGCAGAGGTTCTACGAGTCCGGCTGCGGTTCCGAGCCCACTGACACCGAGAGGAGACACGTGTCCAGGTTCCACTCGCGGCCAGCTGTTGGCGTGAAAACATTTGCAGAGTCGTCGGCCAGAAAACACTACAAAGTAAGAAGCTGCTGCTTTTTTTTCCTTTTTTTTACAGCGTTCATGTGTCTTTTTGATTTTGGGAATCAAAGATCTTAAAGACAAGCTCAGAGGAACACTCCATGCCCATTTGACAGGCTGTTAATGGCGTAAATGTTTGAGCAACAGGTGACGGAGGGAATTATTTAGCTTATTTCATTTCAATATTCATTGGGTTTTTTATGTTTATTTTTGACTTTCAAATACTGAGGAAGATATTTGGATATTCAGCTTCCTAAATATTCAACATTCTTCACCATCAGATACTTTTTTGTTTTGCAGCAGCGGTGGAGTTGAAAACAATCTGGTTTTAATCATTAATCTTAATCAAACATAAAAAAGCTTGCTTGCACGTGTTTTTCAGTGGGAATGACGGTTCTCGCAGGTCATTTCAACACAACCATTGTCTCTACAATTTTTTTGTTGAAAAATAAAAAAAATCCTAATCAATTCATCCAGAAACTTCTCTTCAAGTAAAATGTTGTTAAAGAGGTGAAATAAATATAAACCACAATATTTTGTAGATTAAATATTTTAATGGTTTGTATTTGAGAGGGATATTTTGGTGCTTTAAAAAAATGTTTTACATTTAATGTCATTGCAGATTTCTTGTAAAGTTCCTCTTTTGGCCACCAGGGAATAAAAAGTAGTGTTTTTTTTTAATTGAAAGTTTCTTTCTTCTTCAGGGTCGAGCGTCGAGGGAAGATTTCGCCATCGAGGTGTCACCGGGGACGTACGCCGTCACCGCCGGCCTGCCGGAGCTCCGGCAGCAGACCCAGCTGGTCAGCGTCAAAGCTGGAGAGAGCGTCGACCTCACCTTTGACCTTTGACCTCTGACCTGACCAGGAAGCCTCAATACCAAAAAAACTTACAGAAAATAATGCCGTTTGTGTGTTTATTGCCTGTTTCTACAAAGATGTCTCTAATTTTTTAAGAGTTTATATATATATATTTTTTTGCCATCAAAACATTTGTATTTATTACATATTGAGAAGTCGTTATTTATCGTATCGTACACGAGTAATTTATCCTGTGTCCTCGAACATCATGACATCTTAAACCTGCACTTAAACCGTATCGGTGTATAAAAATAAAGTGTTATTTGAAAAAAATCAAATTCATGCGTCTTTAACTTCTATCCCACGGTGACGTTTCATTGGCTGACGGGTTGCGAGAACACGGAGGAGCGGCGGGCGTCGCCGACGGAGAGCGGCCGCCGGCTCGCCGGGGGTCGAGGTTTGAAGTCGGTCGCCGCGAAAACGTCTCTGACGTTCGCTCTTCTTCTTCCTTTTGCACCCGGAAGTGACCGAAATGGAGCGCTGTGATTGGACGAGGCGCTGCTCCGTGGCGCCAGGAAGACGAACCTTGACGTCCTCGCCGAACGATCTGAAATATAAAAGCATGACCAGATAGAGATTTGAATAATTGACGGTTAACGAGTATATATATATACACATATTTTTATTGTATAAATCAGAAGGCATTGTATGATTAGCCATCATGTGTGTATCGTGTGTGTGTATCATGTGTGTATGAATGTGTGTATTACGTGTGTATGAATGTGTGTATCATGTGTATGAATGTGTGTATCATGTGTGTGTGAATGTGTGTATTACGTGTGTATCGTGTGTGAATGTCTGTATGAATGTGTGTATCATGTGTGTATTACGTGTGTATCATGTGTGTGTGAATGTCTGTATGAATGTGTGTATCATGTGTGTATCATGTGTGTGTGAATGTGTGTATCATGTGTGTATGAATAATAATAATAATAATAATACATTAATTTTATAAGGCGCCTTTCAAGGCACTCAAGGTCGCCGTACAACATATTTAAAAATGGACACAATTAAAAAGCAGAACAGTTAAAAAGCAAAACAGTCTGCAGCAGAGCAACCAAGAGGGGAACAGGTCAGCCATAGGCTTGCCTGAAAAGGTGAGTTTTGAGGTGAGTTTTGAATAAAGTGATAGAGTCAATGTTTCTGATGTCAGGGGGGAGAGAGTTCCATAGGCGAGGGGCAGAGCGGCTGAAGGCTCGTGACCCCATGGTGGACAAACGAGCTGGGGGGACAGTCAGGTTGATGGAGGAGGCAGACCTGAGAGACCGGGTGGGGATGTTGATTTGGAGGAGGTGAGACAGGTATGGAGGGGCGAGGTTGTGGATGGCCTTGAATGCATGGAGCAGGATCTTAAAGTCAATGTGTGTATTACGTGTGTATCATGTGTGTGTGAATGTCTGTATGAATGTGTGTATCATGTGTGTATCGTGTGTGTTTTCCCACCTGTCGGTGTGAGTTGTGGCTCCGACCCGGTTCGCCTCCAGTACCTCCAGGGAGGACGCGGCTGATTCCTCCTCGGCTTCAGCGCTCTGCTCTCATCCTCAGAAAGAGATGAAGAGGAGGAGGAAGAAGAGGAGGAGGGGGGCACCCCGGGGTCACCCCTCCTCACATCGGTATCTCTGAGGTCCGGCGGTTCATCCCACTCCGCCCTCCGGAAGCCGGACCCACAGCCGGGTGGGAATGAGCGGCAGCGGCCGGTGCAGAGCGGCTGGGGAGTGCAGGAGGAGGAGGAGGAGGAGGTGCAGGAGGAGGAGGGAAGCCAGCTGCAGCCTCGACGGGAGGCCGACGTCTGGAGCCGGAGCTCCCGGACTATTCTGTCGTGTTGAGGAGCCGAAACGGGCGAAACCAGCCCGGAGGGAACCAGAGACACGCAGCGGTTCCACATCAGAACCCGGAGGCCGGCAGCGCCGTCGACTGCAAAGACGGTTTAGTGGCCTAAATAGTGCTTGTTGTGTAAATAATAACAATAATAATACCACGCTGTGTCTTGTAGAACACTTAAAAAACGATATTGTATTCAACGTAATGAGAAAGTCTGGTGAGAAATATAAAAGTAACTCAAAAATATGAAATTATTTCAACTTTAATGAGTAAATTTACATCTGGCTAGACATTAAAATCACAAATCATCTCAAGTTAAAGATGAATTTGACTAGTAACATTGTTATTTCAATTTAAAAAATATTGCGATATTGCGATAATATCGTTATTTAGAATTCTTTTTACCTCCAAAACCATCGTTGGCGGCGGCGGCCATCACTCTCCCCGGTCCGTATCTCCTCAGATCCGGTTCCCACGGCGACAGCACAGCATCGCCGGGCCCCGGGCGACGAGAGCGACCTGCTCTGCCGTGGTTCGCCATGTCGAGGGAGCAGACCACCTGCCTTCGTGGGGGGGGGACACCGCCTCCCCCCGGACGGTCGAACTCCACAACCCAAATTCCTCCGGCGACCTTGAGTTTGGACACGCGCGGTTAAGAAGAGGTCACCGCAGAGGTCACCGCAGAGGTCACCGCATCTGAGCGTGCAGCGTCTCTTCACCTGTACTTGCTGTGTTACGGTCCCCAGGTAGTAGAGACCGTCCTCCTCCCTCCTGGCCAGCACTCGGCCTCCTGTGTAGAACTCCAACAAGCCGCCCCCGGGTTCACCAGACGGCGTGCATGGATTACCCAGACTGCACCGGGGTGACCACAGGCTGCCAAGAAACACACACACAGACACAGACGCATATAACTCAGGTGTGTCATTGCATCCACAGCCCCCTACGTTGTATTACATGCATCATCCTGCAGGTATGTTTTGTCATGAGCTAAATGCTTCAATTTGGGCATCGATGTAACCATGGAAACCAACCTGAGCGGCGGCGATGGCGTCTTGTGTGGGATCGAGACTGAAGTGGACGGACAGCGACTCCTAACTGGGGAGATCGTCGGCGCCGATGATCGCGTCTCCACGACAGACAGAGGAATCACCTGACGGTAACCATGGAAACACGCAGTCACATCAAAGTATCGAGTAAATATGTTGTAATAACATACTTCCACAGTCACATGTAGAAGCCGTGTGTGTGTTGTTATATTTGAGGACGCATGCAGTCTCTGGGTTCGAATCTGTACCGTCTCCAGCACTCCATTCAAACCAACTGAAATCTCGTAACAGCTCCCCCTAGTGGCCCGGCTCAGACACTGCAGCTGGTCTCTGGCGTCGCCGTCCATCCGGCCCCCGGAGTCCTGCAGGTAGAAGACGTTCACGGGCCTCCCGGCCGCCAGAGCGGGGAGGCCCGTGAACGAGGCCCCCGGCCCGTCGGGGACGCCCGTGCAGAGCAGGTGCACGGCGTGACAGGCCGGGTCGGCGAGGGCCACGCTCAGGGCGGCCGGGAGGAGGAGGAGGCGGCGCCCGCCGGGGCCGCGGCCGATGGAGTGGATCCAGGACAGAGCCAGGTACAGGGTGTCCGGGGCGCAGGGCAGCATGCGGTGGGACCAGCAGCTCAACTGGAAGCGCAGAGAAAGAAGAGAGGGACTCTCCAGAGAGGCTCTGTGTGCCCGATGCCTCTCGGTGACCCCACTGACCTCGCCGGAGAAGGTCACGATGTTGAACAGGGAGTCCCTGAGCGAAGCCTTCGTCAGCAGGGTCCGGATCAGCAGCCGCTTCACTGACCCCAGAGCAGCTCTCGCGCCCTCCGAGCTGTCCACGACGAACGTGACGTTGCGTCTCCGCCCGCCCAGAAGCAGACGGACCAGCGCGGCCTCGGAGGCCGACGGCGGCCCGGAGGTCATCTCTGGACTGCGATGACGTTCATTTATTTTCATTTTCATTTTCAATTATTTTCATTTATTTTCATTTTCAATTTATTTTCAGTTAAATGTTTTGACTTTTGAATTTTAAGTCATATTACTTCCTGGTTTTTTACTCCATTAATCTTTTTAATTTTATTTTAAATTTCCATTTAAGAGAGACATATTGTACATTTTACAGATTAAACTTCTACAAAACCGAGTTGATTTATGAAATATGAAACTGCACTATAGACAACAACAGTGTCTGACGTATAATTAACAAATCACTAATAATAATCCAATAATAATAATTAGGATATCTGAAAGGGACCATTCCCATAGGTTACTTTGACTTTCATCATTGAAGTACATTTTATTGATAATATTTGTTGTACTTTTACTTAGATATACAGAAAAGTATTGCTTCTTTTACTTGAATAAAAGACACGTACTGTTTACAACTCACGGTAGCAGGAAATACAATTATCGTGTTTTTCTAAAAGTTGTGCAATACCTTCACAGCCGGCTGCAGACGACAACACCCGCCACACTGTTGACGTCGGTTTCCATGGAGACGAGGAGGAGGAGGAGGAGGAGGCCTCTGTTCACCAGCCCCTAAAAAAAGGTGAGCTGACCCACAGGAGCTGCTCTCTGCGGCTCGAGACCCATTTCTTCTGTCTCACGTCTCATTAAAAAACTATTTGAGTTGGACGGCCCACTTTCAGATGAAATAGGCCGAGTGAGATTTATCTTCTTTTTTTTTTTTAAAAGCTCAACTTCCTGTGAGAAACGCAGAGAAACCTTTCGCCTCATTTGGGATTTTTTATTTGATATCCAGTGCCTTCAGATGCAAAGACAGGTATTTGTTTATTGGACTATAAAATACATTTACAACATTATAAAACACAGTAGATAAACAGTTGTATGCAATACATTGTGCTAAGTTCATCAGTTGCACGTCAAATCCTCCCGGAACTTTTTCTCCGAGATGGATTTCCAGCTACGACAGGGTTTGTATACCGTTATGGAAAACCTGGAAAAGTCATGGAATTTTAAAATGTTTATTTCCAGGCCTGGAAAATTCCTTTAACAATATTTAATTTCCCAAAGTTTTTGGAAAAGTCATGGAAAATGTTTTATATTCATATGTTAATTTCCGCAGTTTGATTAAAGTAATAAACATTTGTATAAATATGTATTATTTTAATCAAACTATTGTCTTATTGTGTCATTTAAGGTTATACTCGTGTATACACGAAGATTTCACAAAATATTTGGTCATGGAAATTTGCTTTAAAAGTCATTAAAAAGTCATTAAAAGTCATTGAGAGTCAATATAATGTATTTGAAAGTCATTAAAAGTCATTTTAATTAATTGAAATTAATTGAAAAGTCATTAAAAGCCATTAAAAGTCATTGAAAAGTCATGGAAAAGTAATTAAAAGCTATTGAAAGTCATTGAAAAGTCAATAAAAGTAATTGAAAAGGCATTAAAAGTAATTAAAAGTAATTAAAAGCTATTAAAAGTAATTAAAAGCTATTGAAAAGTCTTTGAAAGTCATTGAAAAGGCATTACAATTAATTTAAAGTAATTGAAAATTAATTTAAAAGTCATGTAAATACATTGGTCAACATGTATGAACCCTGCTAAGAACGTAGAATACTACTCGATGACACTTATTCGTAGGATACAATATATTATAAATCACAATTCTATCGGAATCTTTAAGTCTACGGCACGACACGTTATCGTAACGGCACAAAGCGTCCTCTAAACACTCGGCTACCGGGAGGCGACTGGCTGCTACATGAGAGGCTGCTTGTGTGTAAACCTTTATGTAAACTAATATTAATAAACACTAGTGCATTGTGGGAGTCGTGAAGGCAGCAAACAAACAGGAAGTGAGAGAGAGAGAGAGAGAGTGAGAATGAATGCATGAGGGGAGAAAGCCGAGGCTCTCCAACGAGGGGTCGAGTTGTAGGAGTGAGTACTTGTATTGCTGTTAGGGACTGTGAGTCATTGTTGTTGTTGTTGTTGTTGTTGTTACAGGTCTCTGAAGTCAGAGGGAGAGGCAGAACTTGGTCAGATTATTTTGTAGAATATTTGTCAAATATAACCAAAAATAAATATTTTTTTTAATGTGAATTTACTATTATTAGTAATAATAGCAAAAATAACATTAATAACAATACAAATAATAATAAAATAATAGATTTAATTTAAATATAATATAAATATTGCGCTATAAAAGGTACTTAATGCACTCTATATGGTGCAGTAGCAGTACAAATAAAATATAACCAAACCTCAGATGATATGTTTACCATATAATGTGGTTGCATTAATGTGTGAACCTTTTGCAAAAAAATATTTTATTATTAGTAAGAATAATAACATAAATAAAAATACATTTAATCTTAATATAAATATTTTATATTTTGGGGGGGTAATTGTGTACAAATTTGACAATAACACCATGAAAAGTGTTTAATGAAACAAAAGGTGTGTTTTTGTCGAAATGTTGTATTTATATTATAATATATTCTCCATAAAAGTGTGATTATCTGTGAGTATGAAGTATAATTACTCCTCAAAGACGACGTCTTACCTTTCATTAAACGGCTTCTTGGCAAACTGAAGCTGCTCCCTGACGCTCGTCCCAAACACCAACATCTGCTTCTCAGTGTCAATTACACACTGAAAAACAACAACAAATAAATAAAATAAATAAATATACACTTTTATTAATCCCCAAGGGGAAATTAGTTCTCTGCATTTAACCCATCCTTAGTTATTAAGGAGCAGTGGGCTGCGGTGAAGCGCCCGGGAAGCAACTGGGGGTTCAGTGCCTTGCTCAAGGACACTTCGACTTGCAGCTAATGGGGAGAGCGGGGATCGAACCCACGACCTTGCGGTTGAGGGACGGCCCTCTTACCCCACTGAGCTAAAGCCGCCCCCAAACAACAACACATGAAACATACATGCGTGTTTGTTTGTTGCCTCATGGTGACAACACAATGGTGTGTATGTCGGTGCATGATGTTCTTCACTGTGATTGGATGACTGGAGTCTGGGGAGGATTTACCTTGAGTGACTTCAATGTCTTGTTGCCCAGAGACATCAGAGGTCTGTTGCTCTCTGCAAAGCAAACGCGTGTTATTGGTCGATGACCTCGTAAACAAAGTCACTGAAATCTTGATAATATTCTTCCCTCTTACCCACGATGGCGAAGGAGCACATTATGCTGAGGGGCCCGAGGCTCACGCTGAGTTCTCGGATGAGTCCGTCGACGCAGAGCTTCCTCTGAAATGGAAAGCCATCCGTCTCCATCTTGTTCTCCTCGACCAGATCTTTCAAACTTCGGGAGTAAACAACAACAACATTGAATCACCGAACACTCGAAGGGGGACCCCCCGATGTTCGTGTCCAACGGGCGTCTCTCACCCTCGTCTCTCCACCGTCAGGGAGGACATGAGGTTCAGTCGGCAGCCGGTGTCAATCAGCACGTTCACTTCCTGTCCTAAACACTGTGAACAACAAATAGTTATTTGCGTTGCGATAATTGTCTCATAATCCTCTTTTGATTATCCCTCCGGTGATGTCATCGTAATGTACGTTTTACTCGCTCACCTCGCAGGGCACGTAGATGAAGTCTTCCTCCTCCTCTTCCTCATCCGAGTGGAAGCGAGTGCAGTTCAGGAGGACCGCTCCGTTGGTCGGTGTCACCCCGCACACGTTCATCCTCCCCTGGGACCGCTTGGCTTCCAGCAGGCGCTTCTGGAGAATATGATGTGGCTGCTATACGATTAAAAAAGAGAAAAAATAAATATATTTTTTAAATGTCAGGAAAATGTGTTCTCATCTCATTATCTTCAACACAAATAAATAATAATAATGTGGTAAATGTATATAGATTAACTAAAAATATGTAGAATATTTCTTATATGCAATGTAAATATAAATGTATTAAATATTAATTAAACATGAAAGATTTAGACTCAAGAAAACAAGATGGGGTTTTTTATATATACATAATTTATTGGAAATAAAATAACAGTAACTCATGTTTTCATAATGTGCTGTATACTACATTTTAATTTTACTTTTTATGCTTAAATTTGTTACATTTCCTTCATTATTTAAATTCTTAATATGTCCTGCTATTTTATTTTTATTGTAAAAAAAAAATCGATAAAATTCCCCCTGGAGATGAATAAATAATATAATAAATAATATAATATATTATCTATTACATTTCCTTCATTGTTTAAATTCTTAATATGTCCTGCTATTTTATTTTTATAATTTATTGGAAATAAAATAACAGTAACTCATGTTTTCATAATGTGCTGTATACTACATTTTCACTTTATTTTTTACACTTTAATTTTGTACATTTCCTTCATTATTTAAATTCTTAATATGTCCTGCTATTTTATTTTTATCATATATTTGAAAAGAAAAATGATAAAATTCCCCCTGGAGATGAATAAATAATATAATAAATAATATACTTCTAATTTAATCGAATATTCTAGCCTAAAGCCCCAAAATGGACATAAATAAATACAGAAAAATAAATAATAAATACATATTATTATGTATAAAACAAAACAAAAACATTCGTACTTCTAAATGTTTTCAATGAATAAGTAAGATAATTTAGTGTCTGTATTATTATGGAAATAAAGTAAAATGACACAACACAGTATCCTATGGTATATATATATATATATATCCCTATAATAGGCCCAAGAGGCTCACCCCCTGTTTGGAGGTCCCGAGCTTCTTCAGTCCATCCAGAGGCAGCAGGTCTGCGGAGTCCCGGTGGAGGAACTGGATCGCCTGCCTCAGCCTCCTCTGCTGCCTCAGCGCCGCCGCGTCCAGGACGCCCGAGTCCCCGCGGCTCTCAGTCCGCGTCCCGGTGAACATGACGGCGGTCTGAATCTGTAGCCTCCACCCGGTGTGAGTTTATGACGAGGAATCCCCCGGTGATGAGTTAAAGAGTCACCCCCATCATCATCGACCCCCACCACCATCGTCAAGTCAGACCGGAAACAAGCACGACTTCTGGTCGGAACCTTCAAAGTAAAACTCGGATTAAAAACAACAACTTGCAAATGTATTATTTGTGATAAACTGTTCCATTGAAATGCATAAATATTGAATAAAGTTTTGAGATGGAAGACCGCCATGACTTTAAAAAATATATTTTTTTCTTTATTTATTCAAGCTGTAGCCATTTAGGAAAAATAATTTTGAATGAGAGCTTTTACTTTGATGGTATCTCCCGGTTATGTTTGTGTGTCTCGTGGCAGCTTCAACATGGAGCAGATACGTCATTTTATTGAATCGTGACTCCGGCAGATTTTTTTAGATAATGTTGTTGAACGAGATAAACATTATTTTCAACACAAATTATTTATTTGAATTTCTTTATTTTTTTTATTTAAACTTGTATTGTTATTTTTATTTTTAAATAACTGTACAACAAATAAAAAATAAATAAATATATGGTCCAACAAGAAATATAATAGAAAGTAAACGTGTGCACGTTGCTCCACTTAGTTAAAAAGAGCAGAGTCTAAATGTGTGTTTGATTTTAGATCCACAACTATAAAATAGACTTGTATTAGATCCAAGTGATGATCTCTGAGGTATACTAATACTTTATATTGCTGTAATATTACACATGCACATTTATAATCCCTACGATGGCTTTTAGTCAATTAATTACTTCTAAAACTTGAATTGTCTTGCACCTGTCTAAATGTATTCAAGAACGTTGTACATATTGTGTTCATTTGTTAAAAGGGCACTGTATGATATTAAAGATGAATATATATCCATATATCTATCAGTGGTTGAATATAGTTCTTGGTATATTTATTCAAATACTCTCCTTAAGTACAAACTGGAATACTATTTCCATTTTCTGCTACTTTTTACTTCTACTCCAACACATTTTGTCAGCAAATATTAGAGGGACACAACATCTAATTAAACTAATAAGTTGTATACGTTCAGTTACCCAACAGTAGGCCTCTTATACAAATTAGCTCCACCTTTACCAGCTACATTAAAGTAAATTACTATTTATAATCCAGTAATTACTCTGAAATAGGCAATTCTGCATTAAGCACACTTATTGGTACTTTTAGCATACTTTAAGTAAATGTGTGTGCTATTTTACACTAATATGTCTACTTTTACTTTTTGGTTAGATTTTGAAAGCAGGATTTATATTGTATTTCCACGAATGCAAAGTATTGCAACTTTTACTTGAATAAAAAAAAGTATACACTTTTACTGAAGTAAAATATCTGAGTGACGTCACTTCTTCCACCACTATCTTTCTACATATACACGAGTTGAAATCCAGTGTTGGTCCATTTATATAGACGTGTTCTTAGGATGTGTATTTTTCCTGTCAGGTGTCAGCTGCACGGTGCATCTCTCCGAGCCTCCCTTCTTCACTGCATTGCCCACATCCCCCCTTTTTTTTTACCCACACGACCTTGTTTTTCAACATGGATGCCGAAAAACATGCCCACACATCGCTGTTTGTATCGCAGGGGAACCCATCTAACCAGCTTATGTGGCGCACCGTGGCTCACAACCCAAAGTCTCGGTTGGACGTCGTCTTGAATTGAAGCTTAAACTAACTACGACGTTGCGCATTTTCTGGCCAAAAAGCCCGGAGACAATACGAAAATTGACGCGGATTGGCGTCCCCTAGGGGCCCGGGAAGCTGAATAACGGCAACACCGCCTCGAACGGACGAATCGGAGCGGCGGCGGGGATCTCTTCGACCAATCGCTGCGTCTGAATCTCGGGTGGGCGGGCGCCATCGCGCGGCGCGTTCTGCCGTCATACATGTTCCCGGCGCGGGTAGCGTTTCCTGCACTGGTGCATGGTGGTCGAACAGGAGGAATTGTTGGAAATTTTTCGGAGGTTAGTATATAAATTGTTTTTTACCCAGTATGCATTATTCCCACAGCCATCTCCGAGAGGGAGAGGGAGTGGCAGGCTGCGATCGGGATTCAAAAGGCGGACGGGAAAGCCCGTTTTAACGAGAAATACAAAATGACATCCAGCGAGTCAAAATGCTGAAGTTATCCTTAATTAGCTCTTGTTTCCGAGGTAGAGTAGCTCGGCTGGGAGCTATGCGCGCAGGCGGCTAGCGAGCACCGCCAACTGCCGAGAGTCCACCCAGACTCCGGACGTTGGACTTCCAACCGCCGCTTTCTCGTTAACGTGACCGTGCGCGAGACGAACCGTTTTGCTCTGCCGCTAATAAAAGAAAGAAAGAGAAAAGAAAAAAAACAAGAGTCGTGACAGCAGCGGTTCGGTTAGCATCCGTTAGCTCGGCGGCTAACCGCCCCGGTTGACGTGACGTTACGGCAGTCCGACCGTACCGGGTCGGTCGAGCAGAGCCGCGTCACCGCACTCGACGGGGAGGTTTAATAACGTTTTATTACGGAGGGACACACGCTTCCAGTCACAGTCGCGCTAACGTCGTCGCTAGCTCACCCCTCCTCCGAATGCTAGGCTCCAAATATCAAGCGCCAAAAAAACAACAGCTGAGATGAAATGAGAGCACTCATTAGCATAAAAAAAGTTTAATATTTACACAGCTGTGACTGCAACTGTCTAGTTTGATAAGTTATGTCTCAGTGGTAATCTGTGAAGTATTGTCATACCTCACAGTCCTCTCTGTTTATACGTTTGTGTATCTGAGAACTTGCATCCTAATTTGGATTTGTTTTTAAATGTTAAAGTATATTTTAAGGGCTATGATCTCTGTTCCATGTACAACCATAACATCATGATCTCACATCTTCCACGGTCTACTCGCTTTGAGTATTGTCATTATACCATACTTTTTATATGCATCCCAAACACCCCCCCCCCCCCCCCCTATTGTTTATGTTAGCGTTATGTCTGCTGCTTATTATTCTAAAGCTACCGTAATGTTGTCCTTTTATAAAAACTAAAACAGCTTTTCCTTTACCCACCATGAATCTAAATATGACTGCTCTATTTGCTGGTTTTATCATGTCCACTTAAAGATACTTTGAGTTTAGTGTGTATAATACTATTTATTTTCACAATTCACATTGATCCACATTGCTGTAAAAGTGCCAGTGTTTCAAATGTTGTTTAAATAGTCATTGAAAAAACAATATAAGATACGTGTGAAATTAGAACAGGTAAAACCAAAACATGGAGGTTTTTAAAAGTTTGGGGAACCACGGCTAAGTGTCATGTAAAGTATAATGCAGACATTTAATACAAAACAATTTATAGCGGGCGACGCAACATAAAATCATGTGATGTTACAGAAGACGAAGGTAAAACAAAACTAACTAACGGAAAACTACATTTAAATGAGAACAAACAGGAAAACACGTGAGCTACGATTGCAGGTCTGGTTTGTTATTGTTTTTACACCAAGATTAACGCCAATATGAGCCCCTCGTATATAATGGAATATTTACAGCTGTTTATTATAATGTAATGTAGAAGATGTGTCTGAGACATGCTCCACAAAACCAAGACAATGGAAAATGTAATGATGTAATATGGAACGGTTTCATGTGCAAAATAAAAAAATAAGTGCGTGATCATTTCATGTGTGAAAATAACTCTCAAAAAAAGGAAAAATCCTGGATTCCCGGATCTTAAAAGCTCTGATGTCACGCGTTAAAATCTAGTTGTGCGACCGTTATTAAGTCAGTTCTCTCCTTTTATCTTGTATATTTCTATATCATTGCACTTGCTGTCCACACACACGCACACACGTTTCCCTCTGTGTGTTTGCCGACATGCGGACGCCAGTACGCGGTTAAAGACGGTGTTGTCTGTGTCTCCAGCAGCTGAAGCATGCTCTTGGCCCAGATCAACCGGGACTCCCAGGGGATGGCAGAGTTCCACGATGCGGACGGGCAGCCGGTGACGCTCTGCCTGACGGAGGCCGTGACGGTGGGAGGTGAGCTCTCCAGAAAAGTGGAATTCGGCTCGAGATGGACAGCCGGACAAATGATCCGTACTTTCAGATTTTATTTCCTCATATGCGAAGATGCTCGCGGAGTAAATACGACAAGCGGGGAAAGCACAGATGCATACTATAGACGGGGTTCGTACGGTCATGGAAAACCTGGAAAAGTCATGGAATTTTAAAATGGTCATTTCCAAGCCTGGAAAAGTCCTGAAAAAAACTTAAATCACAAAAATTCCGAAAAAGTCATGGGAATGTGTTATATTCACATGTTCATTTATGCCCAGTTTTAAGTAATTAATATGTTTTTGAAGTGAACGCACCTTAACTGGAAAGTTCGCTGGCCAGAGCTCGGGAAGCGGTCGGGATATTCTACTATGCAAGAGAAGTGTAGATTTAACCATGTCGGCTCCTCTGTGTGGCGGCAACACATTAGACATTTAAACATGGGAGAGGAGACGTTACCGAGACGTGTCAAGGAAGCATGGTCATGGAAATTTGGTTAAAAGTCATGGAAATCCATTGGTCAACATGTGTAAGAACCCTGTATAGATAACTAGAATAATATAAACCTTTAAGATCATCTACTGTAAACAATTTGCTGCTTGACAAATAAATATAGAATCATAGTTCCAATGTATTTGTGTTGTACTTTGATTTTCGATAAAAAAATAAACATTATTGTTTATTATCTTGCGTACATTTCATTAATAAACAGATAGTTGCAAAGGAAGAATATTAAGATACAAATGATAACAAACATAATAATGTAGAAGAGTCATACAGATAAATAGTATTTCAACCCAAATTGGGGATGCAAAACAAAACAACCCTCACTTCATCATCTTATTCAAGTCGATGTTAAATGTGCATGTTTTGCCACATAAAGGAGAATTATCTACCGACCAGTTACAGCCTCCTTGAGCTCTGAGATGATCACGCGTGTATTTTAAGCGATGCATGTACAACTAGAACGGGCACTCGGTAGAGCGCATACCTTCGCATATCACAAGATTGGGCATTGAGTTATGAACATTTTGGCATTAGTTGCATGCTAATTGGATACAAATTGACCGTGCTATGGTAAAATGAAGATTTTGACCTTTTCATGACCTTGACCTTTGACCCGATCGATCCCAAAATCTAATCAAATGGTCCCCGGATAATAACCAATCATCCCACCAAATTTCATGCGATTCGGTTTAAAACTTTTTTTTATGCGAATAACACGCATACAAATAAATAAATACACGGCGATCAAAACATTACCTTCCGCATTTTCAATGCGAAGGTAACCATAACACGATCTCCCATCTTCCAAAAGCTCTTTTTCTTCCCGCTTCAAGACTTGTAATCTCCCACATCGTTTCCCCCAGACGGCGATCCAATGGAGAGCATGGACACCGTGAGCCTGCAGGCCGTCACGCTGGTGGACGGCTCCACGGCGTACATCCAGCACGACTCCAAGTCCTTTTCGGACGGGCAGATCATGGACGGCCAGGTGATCCAGCTGGAGGACGGCTCCGCCGCCTACGTGCAGCACGTGTCGATGACCAAAGGTGATGCATGACCGACGTCGACGCCGTCTCACTGCCGCGAAGACGCGCTGACCCCGGGGCTAAGCCGGAGGTCACTGTTCTGTTTCAGGAGGGGACAGCTTACAGCTGGAAGACGGACAAGCAGTTCAGCTGGAAGACGGAACGACAGCCTACATCCACACGGCCAAAGGTCATGAACCAAGTACATTTTGTCCTTTGTTCCATTTTATTAGATTTAATAACACGTGGATGTACAAGAGAAAACGGTAATAAAAATACTAACATTGTTACGCTCTATCGGTCGGAAGAGTTTGAATGTTTTTGTTGTTGTTTTGTTCATTTTTAACACCAAATACATCACAAAATACAGTAAGGGAAGAGTTGTAATTCACTGTTTTTGTTT
Source organism: Pseudoliparis swirei (assembly GCF_029220125.1). Taxonomy (NCBI): domain Eukaryota; kingdom Metazoa; phylum Chordata; class Actinopteri; order Perciformes; family Liparidae; genus Pseudoliparis; species Pseudoliparis swirei. The sequence goes on along the minus strand of NC_079393.1, from coordinate 4,151,853 downwards.
TCCTACTCTCATTCTTTCTTTCCGCAATGCCCTCGTACAACCTTTAGAGAAGCCGTGTACGAGTAACCTCAGAAGAATCAGGAGTTAGCTACTTTAAATGTTACATAATTCACTTTAAATGTAAAATACAGTGTGGGTGTAGCTCAGATCTGATTCTTTGAGTGTTCGCAGTCTTTGTGGCATTTCTGAGGGACAGTGTTTTTAAAATATGTGCCCTGTTTTTCAAAGGGAATTTAAAAAAAGCTCAACGAGATGTAACAAAAAGACCCATAATTGTATTTCTTTACAGCTTCATAGTCCAAAGAAACCGTACGTCTGACTACATTCATGAGGGGAAGCCATCCGCCCGCCCTGAGCGATAACCCTCTGTTTTCACCCTCTTCCTGAGCCCAGTTCCTCCTGGTGAACGTCCTTCTCCTCCTTGTTTCTGAGCAGATGAATATGAGCAGAGCGGCCTGCAGGAGGTGCAGCTGGAGGACGGCAGCACCGCCTACATCCAGCACACGGTGCACATGCCGCAGTCCAACACCATCCTGGCCATCCAGGCCGACAGCACCATCGCAGACCTGCAGGGCGAGGCCACGGTCATCGACCCCGAGACCATCAGCGTGCTGGAGCACTACACCACCAAGGTAGTGAGCACGCTGGCCCACTGCACATGTTGTTGTTGTTGTTTTGGCTTGGAAGAATATATTGATGCTAAACGGCTCTGGAAATAACATTGGAGTCATTTTTATTGCTATTTTTTTCTTCACGTATATTTCTTTTACATTTTTTATGTTTAATTTAACTGTTTCAGTGGCATTACATTCAATGCACCCGGACTTAAATTATTTATTCTAATTTTTTTAAACTTATTTTCTTTGACATTGCCACTCTTAACTTGTATTAATCTTTTTCTGTTTATTTTAGTACATTTTTTAGTAAAAGCTGGAATATGTATAGTGATATTGTGGTTCAGCTTGTGCCCTTATAAACTGGAAAGACGACTGTTGGTGGACGGAAGATTTCTATCGGCGATTTTTATTTATTTATTATACTGAAAGATTTATTTCAAAACTTACGAGCACATCTCCAGTACACACGAAACATTAAAGTGGTGCTTTCAGTGGATAAACTTCAGTGGATAAAACAATAAGGATCGGCCAGTTGGGCAAGTGAAATGCCCAACTGGGCTTGTAAATCCAAACGCTCTAAAAAGAATAATTAAAGACATAGTTTTTCCTGGAGCTGAGGATAGAAGTGTCTCTTAGAGTTTAGACTTCAGACGACATGGAGAAACTCCAGATGAATTGACTTAAATAAAGATTAAACGTGACCTTTGTTGTCATTTGCTAATTGCAAAAAGATTCTGACCAAGAGAAGTGGAGGAGAGAAAAAAAGCCTGAATGTTGAATCCTGGAATGGATTCACAGTCCTGGTTCATCGTGTGTAACGGATGTGGATGACACCTGTGTGCGTCTGGTTGTGAAAGTTCACAACTGTAACGGGAAAGTGTCCCGTCGTCTTCCCGTCAGGTCGAGAACATCGAGAACCCGCTGGGCTCCTTCGGCAGAGTGGAAGTGGACAACGGCATCCACATGCGGGTAACTTTATCCGTTACTTTCTCTTCTTTGTTGTTGTTGTTGTTAGCGGAGTCTTAACTCGCATGTCTTTCCAGATTGTGCTGCAGGGTCAAGACAACCGGTCGTCAAGGGCCTCACACGTCGGGGAGAAGTCGTTCCGCTGTGAATACGACGGCTGTGGAAAGCTCTACACCACCGCCCACCACCTCAAGGCGAGTGTGGCTGTTGTATGTGTGTGATTGTTAAGAAACATTTCCCTTTAAAAGTGCCTTCCTGTGACGTTATTTGTTTACGTTTTTCTGTTGTTGTTGTTGTTGTTGTGTGTCCGCGCAGGTACACGAGCGCTCGCACACTGGAGACAAGCCGTACATCTGTGACTATCCAGGCTGTGGAAAGAAGTTTGCAACAGGTAGCTTTATAAAATAATTGTTCCTCTCTGATCTGTCTTGTTGACCTTTTTAAAGCCATTTCTTTCAGCAATATCTTTATTATTATTATCATTATCATTATTATATATAATTTTTATGAGTAACAAGAAAGCAGACGTGTTCTCGTCCAGAAGAATATCTGGACAAGAACAAAAATATCTTTATTATTATTATCATCATCATTATTATTATATATATATATTATTTTTATTAGTAGTAACAAGGAAGCGGACGTGTTGTCCAGAAGAATATCTGGACAAGAACAAAAATATCTTTATTATTATCATTATTGTTATTATTATTATTTATATATATATATAATTTGTATTAGTAGTAACAGGGAAGCGGACATGTTCTCGTCCAGAAGAATATCTGGACAAGAACAAAAATATCTTTATTATTATCATTATTATTATTATCATTATTATTAACAAAGAAGTGGATGTGTTCTCACCCAGAAGAATATCAAAGGGACAGAAATTATTGTCCAAAATTAAAATGCCTTCTCTCACATGTAAGACATAACGAAAGATAATAACGGATAATAATAATAATAATAATACGAAAGATATAAATGAAGGACAAAAATAGAGGGTTTCCTCTGTTTTTTCAAAGCGTTCCCACATTGGTAAAATCCACACTTTCAGTCTTCAGAGACATGGTATAAAGGGAGCAGCTGCGTTTACACCTCGGCACATTCACCCGTCTTCAAAAGGAGTTTTTACATTTAATTATGTACGTAATCTTTTTCCAGGGGTTATGGAAACTGTATTAACTTTGGTTTACTGGTCGCCTTCCAACACCGTTACAGTCAGGCCAATTGCTTTATTTTGTTTAAGCAATTTTACACATTTCTGTATTTCGTATTTCTTATTTTTTTGCACAATTTAGAGAAGAAAGAGAGCCTCCGTCGGATTATTTTTTGGGATTACTTTGGAACTCTTTATTGTTTTGTTGAAAAGCCTTGAAAGAAAATGCTGTAATCACTGTTTTGATCAAATTCAATCTGGACTGAGGTTTATTGATTAACTCAGGAATAAAGTCATAACTCTGGAGTTCTCTGTTTTCATGGATTGTTTTTTCTTTCAGGGTACGGACTGAAGAGTCACTCACGCACACACACGGGGGAGAAGCCATATCGATGTCAAGAGCTGAACTGCTGCAAGTCCTTTAAAACATCTGGAGACCTTCAAAAGCACACGAGGACCCACACAGGTACACACAGAGCAAAATCCTTCTGGTGCACCGTGACGCCTGAAAGTGTGTGTGTGTGTGTGTGCGTGTCTTTTATTTAATGAGCATAGATACACCCCCACAAAGTGCTGGAGTACTTTTTCGGCGCGCGGTTATCACAAGACGCTCGACTCGGGGCTGCTGCCGGTTTTCATTTTTGAATAAAACTTTTTTTCTGAGGGTTTTATCTCATTGGGAGAGACCGATAGAACACCAGCACTCCTCCTCCTCGAGACATTTTGAAATCAGCTCGCAGTCGAGTCGTTATTCTTGTACAGATAAAACTGGTCACAGCATTGTTTAAAACATTTAAAAATATATAATTTAACCTATTAAATATATTTTAGAACGATATGGAGATGTACAACTGGAATGACGGCTAAGCCTTTAACACCGTGACGTCCCGATGACAGGGTTCGTACGGTCATGGAAAACCTGGAAAAGTCCTGGAATTTGTAAATGGTTATTTCCAGACCTGGAAAAATCCTGGAGGGAAAAAATTCCAAAAGTTTTGGAAAAGTCATGTAAATGTGTTGGATTCATATGTTTCATTTACGCTGATTTTTAAATAATTAATATGCTTTTCAAAGAGTGACGCTTAACATATAAAGCCGGCATACTCTCTCATACTCGCAGCGCAAATTTTCCGCGCTGCAAGTAAACGCACCGTAACTGAAAAGACGTAAATGTTGATTCTTTTAATCAAACTATTGTCCCTCATTCATTTGAGTCATTTAATGTGTTATACTGTATGCTTTGGAATGATCATTGTTAGTTTAAATATATGACATTTTTCTCACTTTTTCATGAATACACCGAGATTTCACAAAATGTTTGGTCATGGAAATTTGTTTTAAAGTCCTGAAAAACCCATCGGTCAACATGTCGCCCATCATCTCGCCCGCAGGAGAGAAGCCTTTTAAATGTCCGGTGGAGGGCTGCGGCCGGTCGTTCACCACCTCCAACATCCGCAAAGTCCACATCCGAACGCACACCGGGGAGCGGCCGTACTACTGCTCCGAGCCCAGCTGCGGGCGCTCGTTCGCCAGCGCCACCAACTACAAGAACCACATGAGGATACACACCGGTGAGTCACGTCCACGAACTACGAAACTGTGTCATGATTCACGAAACCGTGGTTAAGATTCCAGCATTATTCCAGGTTTTGCAAAAGCCAATTAAAAGCTGCTTTTCCACGCTTTCCTCCAGGAGAGAAACCGTATGTCTGCACCGTGCACGGCTGTGAGAAGCGCTTCACGGAGTACTCCAGCCTCTACAAGCACCACGTGGTCCACACGCCCTGCAAACCGTACAACTGCAACCACTGCGGGAAAACCTACAAGCAGATCTCCACGCTCGCCATGCACAAGCGCACCGCGCACAACGACACGGAGCCCATCGAGGAGGAGCAGGAGGCCTACTTCGAACCCCCGACAGGTCGGTGGTCACAAGACCGTGAGACGTGTGAGATCAGACTGGAATGAAGTGCTGCAACGATAAGTCCACTTTTAGTCATCGTTTGGGTCATTTTTGCAACCTTCCTGTTACCTTTGGGGTCAATTTGACCCCATTCAATGTTTAACATCTCTAAACAAATTACTAACATCTTTTTTTTTGCTTCATATTTCATGACGTTTCCTAATTTATTCGGGACAATTGGGTAAACATAAAATTCACATGATATGTTTTCCTGTACACAACTTGTACGCATCGGTGTTCTTTGGGTCAATTTGATATAAAAAATATGTACTTAGAAGTAATATAAAGCTATTAAAACACCACAAAGATATCTCTTTCCAATTTAAGGTCAATCAGTGAGATTTTAATGGTGATCTGCATATTTCGCCATCGTCGTGAACAAGTAGTCCGGATGTATCGGGTGGAGGGGGCGGGCCTTTTTATTTTTATTTAATGGGCTATTTAGGTAGTCAACAAACAAACCTGACACCTAAACTTGGGAAACAATATTAATTCTAATAATTTTCTGGAGGTTTTAATTGCTGGGGTCGAATTGACCCCAAGGGTAAAAGATGTTGGTACATTTGAAGGTAACAGGAGGGTTAAAGCATCAATGCTGAATGCTCTGGTTGCAGCTGCATCATCAGTGGGAGAATTTCATATACTTATAAACTGATTATATTTAGGGTAAAATAAGCCGTCTGAATCAATGGGGATTTATCTCTTTTTTCCTCACACTTTTGTACAACATATTATGAATTAAAATCACAATTGGCATGTTAATCCATAGAGAAAATAATTGTTGAATAAATTGAATTGTTGACAGAAAATGAACAAAAAGCAGCTCATAACAAACCTGACAATTTAATGCTTTAGAATATGTTTTTGTTTTGGACTGATGGTCAGATCAAACAACACAATGGATAAAATATATATATATAAGATTTTTTTTAGTTGTTTAATATATAAGCTGTTGAAAAAGAAAAATAGTTGTTAGTTGAAGCCCATCTTCAAAGAATGATTTAATAATTCACTGTAAATATCAAATAGTGTTGTTGCTTGAAATGTTCATTCATAAATCCTTCAGGGATTGTGGGTAATGTCAACAAATGGAATAATGGGACCATATTAAGCAGAAATGCGTATATATGAAACTACACAATCCAGTTCAAATCCTGCTTGGGAAAAGAAGACGGAATGAAAATAAAGTTTGAAATTAATTACGAAACGAACGTGGACAAAGTTCTCAAACGGCGAAATCTTTCCACTCTCACCTGCAGACGCCATAGACGACCCCAACGTCACCTACACGACGGCGGTGGTCGACGCGGACGACTCCGGCTCGGAGCAGCTTCCCGTGGACGGCTCGGAAATGATTTGTCATCAGCACGTTGCCTTGGTAACGCAGGAGGACGGGACGCAACAGCAGGTAGTTGTCGATGCAATGGCGTCGCAAACGGCGCCGGAATCCTGATTTCGAGGGTCTTAAAATGTCAACGTCAAAAAAAAACATCTGTTAATTACAGTCGCAAGATTTCCAGAGCTGCAACTCTTATTTTAGTTTGAGGTATAATTTGTAAGATTTACGCCTTCAAATGTCTTAAAATGACTTGACCTGTGTTGAACAGTTGGTTGAGTTGTGTACTTACGTTAAGTATTATGTTATTAAGTGTTTACAACACTAGATTGATTATAAGTCGTCAAAACCACTCTATTGTTTTTATTGCTTGAATTCATTTTAAATCTGCCACTTACCGTTAGCTACAGTAGCTGCATGTAGGCTAACCTAATGGTGAGCTAACGTTACAAATGTCATACAGTGTTTAAAGCTTGAAACGATACTAATAAACTTTATTTAGATTATATATTTATTGAAGAAAGTTTTAAAAGTCGTTCAAACCACTTTACGTTAGCTACAGTAGCTGCATGTACGCTAACGCTACATTAGCTAACGTTACTCACATTTATCTGATCAAATAAAATGTGGGGAAAAGTTTGAATTGGGTAGATTTTCATCACATTGACATCAAGTAGTAAAGTAATAATGATGCTTAAAGTGGGACATTTCTAATTTAAAACAAGACATTTAAAAATAAATAAGAATAAATTAAACATAAAACACAGTTATCAATGGCGTAAAAGTGAACAAGTGTCATGTAAATTGGTATTTTAGTTGCACACTACTTTAGTTGTTGTTGTTGTTGTTGTTGAGCATTATATTTAAGTGTCGTTTCAGGAGGATTTACTCTGTATTTCTTTGTCTCGCCTCAGGTGAGCATCTCCGACGCGGACCTGCAGGCCATGGGTGGCACGATCACCATGGTAACCCAAGAAGGCACGACCATCACCATCCCGGCACACGAGCTGACGTCGCAAGGCTCCCACACGGTTACCATGGTGACGACGGACGGCTCGGACGAACAGGTAAACCAAAACTTCCGATCGATTGTCGAGGAGACCGTGTAGATGAAATAATTAAATGTGTCACACAAGGTTCGTACGGTCATGGACAACCTGGAAACATATATATATATATATATATTAGTGCTGTGAAAAATAACGCGTTAACTCAGTTAATTCAATTTCAGGTTTAACTAGTTTTGTTTTTTTAACGCATTTAACGCATGCGCAGAATGAGCTTCCAATCCGTCTGTTGTTGGTCGTCGGGACGAAAAAAAAGTCACTTGCAAAATGAGCTTCCAATCCACCACTTCAATCTGAACTCTGTCCGCTCTCATGCAGACGGTCTGTTCATCGGTAATGATCCTTCCGCAGGTTCACCTACGGAAACCTTGTTACGACTTTTACTTCCTGTAGATCAGGGTCTCAACACGTCGATCGCGACCTGCCAGTCGAGTGTTGGTAGATCGCATGACATTAAAAAGATTGGCCCGCCCCCTGACATGTTCTCTAGAGCACGTCTTTGTTCTTTTATTAAACTAAACGTCTGTTGTTGATCGTATCTCCACAGCAGCATGTCATTTCTGTCTCTTCGCGTTGCGTTAACACTTATCGATCTCCGTCTCGCGCCACAGAGCTCCGTGCGCGCGCATCGGGACCGAGCAAAACAAAAGTCACTTGTCAATCTGTCCACCTGTCCGGGCCGGTGAGGTTTCAGCTTTGCAGCGGTGTCCCCGCCGTCCCTTTCATCACGGCCCAGTTCATGAAGAAAACCCACACAGTCAGTTTGCCTCAGCAGCTGCTAGAGGAAGACTAGAGGCCTTTAGATTGTATCATGGTGGAGTTAATGGTTGACAAACAAGAGAAAAATGTTCTGTTTAACCTCCTGTTACCTTTACATTTACTAACATATTTTACCCTCGGGGTCAATTTGACCCCAGCAATTAAAACCTCCAGAAAATTATTAGAATTAATATTGCTTCCCAAGTTTAAGTGTGAGGTACTTTATGTTTGTTTGTTGACTACCTAAATAGCCCTTTAAATAAATAAAAAAGTTGATATTTCTGATATGTTTGACACAGTGAAAAACAGCCTGGGGTCAAATTGACCCCAAAGAACACCGACATTAAACATTGAATGGGGTCAAATTGACCCGAAAGGTAACAGGAGGGTTAAACATTCTGTTTAGGATGAAGATGTATTAATGTTCCATATGGAAGAAAACTGCTAAATAACTGCTGAGTTGCAGCACCATTGTATAGAAGAATGTATAAATGTATATATCCGTCTTTTGTCATAAATCTCTATGTTCTCACAAAATATACCGAGAATATCGGTAATATGTGATTAATCATGATTAATCCACAAAAACCTGTGATTAATCCGATTAAAATTTGTAATCGTTTCACAGCCCTAATCTATATACATTTTGTGTGTACATGGATGTCCCTCGTCTCCCTCAGGTGGCCATCATGACGCCGGACATGGCCGCGTTCCAAACCGTGGAGGAGGGCGGCTACGGCCACGAGCAGGTGGACATCCACGCCGTCACCTTACTGGCCACCTCCAACGGCACGCACATCGCGGTGCAGGTGGGTGGAGTCACAGCGGAGGAGAGGCGGAGCTTGAAGGGTTTTATATGATACTGACAAGAGTTTAAGGGTTTTATATGATACTGACAGGAGTTTTAAGAGTTTTATATGATACTGACGGGAGTTTTTTAAGTTTTATATGATACTGACAGGAGTTTTAAGTTTTATATAATACTTTCTTTAATAAATTGTGTTCATTCTCAAAAGCAGAGTACACATTTATACATTGCACTTGGCATTTTTCATTTCCCCCCCCCCCCCCTTTCAATTGTCAAAAAGCACATTACAGTATTAGTAGTTTAAGTATTACACAAAAGTGAAAATAGTGTAGGAGGTAATATAGTCAAACAGAAACCAGAAATGAGTTTGAGAAATTGTAAATTATTGCTATTATTAGTTCCTACAACAGCGTCAAGATACTTAAATAGCTTTTCCCCCCACCTTTTTGTAAATAAGAAAAAAGAAACAGAAAAGGCAGAAATGTTTTTTGAATCTAATGAGAGAGTCTTCAATTTATCAAAGTATTGTATAATCGGACCCAAATTAGATTCAAAAGTTTTATATAATACTGATGGGAGTTTTAAAAGTTTTAGATAATACTGATAAGAGTTTTAAGAGTTTTATATAATACTGACAAGAGTTTTAAGAGTTTTAAACGATAGTGACAGTCATGAAGTTATTTAAGTGAATTCCACCCTGTGAAGCTATTCGCTTTAACACTTAACTACAAGCCTTAGGTAGGTAGGTTTCAGCTGGAGGGGGGTGTAGGTGTAGGTGTTTTTCCACCCTCTTGCCGGTACATTTCCAGAATAAACCAAACCTAACGACCCGGATGTGCGAGTTCACGTGTAATCTAAATCATGATGATCACCAGTGCGAAATCTGCAAAATCTCCACATCACAGAAAGACGATACTCTTTAATCCATTCAAAAATAAATGTGTTTTAAACCACTTATATACTAATTAAATACCTAAATTAACTATTCATGCCTAAAACCCCAAAGGGACTAAGATTGCATGTGTCATGCTTAAAATCTTTCTGGAAAACCCATTTTTAATGCGTCCCCGTCGGCTCTTTCTGTGTCATGTTAATTTCAAGGCGAACGATGTTTTCGCACCTTTTCAACAACATGTGACGGAAGCCGGTGTTTCATTTCAAAGGGGGGTTTCGTAGTAAATCCGTCGTAGTGATCAATTAACAGTGATATTAATCAGTATGTGTGTTAATGTGTGGTTCTCCTCCCTCTCTGTAGCTCAGCGATCAGCCTTCTCTGGAGGAAGCCATCAGAATAGCATCAAGAATACAGCAAGGAGAGTCGCCGGGCCTGGATGATTGATGGACTCTTTATGGACCATGATTTAGGATTTTTCTTTTTTTTTAAACGACAAATAACATCTCAATTGGACGATACATCAACGAGAGAAATCACAAGTCTTCCTCCGTGTTTTTTTTCCACAAAAGAACTTAGCTTTTATGTGTACATAGGATTTTGATAACTGGAGTTCTGCTATTTTGTTCCCTGAACCAGAAAAGATGAGAGGAGGGGGGGCACTTTCTTATGTTTATGGTGCACAGGGCAGTGTACAGCTAATGCTATTTCTAATAAATACATTAAAAAAGTGTGATTATTTGATTGTACTTGATTTTGAAACCCTGTTAAACATTATTTTATTAATATATATATATATATAAATATATAATGGGGAAAAAAGATATAACATTCCAAGTATTTATTCACTTTAAGGCCTGTTTTGTAGAACATTGTGAAAACAACCTTTAGTATAACCTCAGGTGTGGGTGACAAACGTCTGTTTTCAGGTGTCGGCCTTATAAAACACACCTGATAAGAGACGAAGCACAAAGTGGGTGCAATTTGTGAATTTTCCACCATGGATTGGAAAATATATATTTGCATTTTTGATTTTAAAACACCTTAGACTTAAGCAGTGATTGAAATTAGTACTTTTACTCAAATATGGTACAATTTAGAGATACCTCCTACTTTTACTCTGGTTTTATTGCAATTATTCTCCTATATTCTACTTTTCACTACGTCGTATGACATGTTGTTACTAGTTTGTTTACAGACTAAGATTTCACCTTATAACATAATTTGTAATATAAGTTAAAATAACCAACAATAAGTCTCTAAGATTAAGTCAAATTCAACCAGATACAATTGTATTTATTCATATAAAAAATCATAACAGTTTAATACATTAACACTTTCAAAGGGCGTTTCTGCACAATTCATGACTCAATAAAGTATTTATTTCTAAGAAATATTATTTAGGTTACTTTGAAGTAAAAATATAATTAAATATGGATATTGATATTACTTGCAACATTGTACCTGTGCACTTTATGGACAGAATGGTCACTTTCCTTTTGATTGTTATATTATTGGAATATGAATACTTTATTTATTTATTACTCAACACTAAGCAACATTTTACATTATTGCTGATGCAAAGTAACATTTATCACATTTTAATACATGCGTCATACTTTTTGTCGTGTACATTTAGTATATTTTAAAAGTACAACATTATCTCTGAAATGTGGCATGACATAAAAATAGTAAAGTAAAAATACTTGGATGCTTTATGATCACTGAAAACCGTTTTATAGCGATAATATAATAGTTGTATATGTACTGTGTCTGGTATGAACCATAAACTTAGCATACAGTGCTCCCAGTTCTAATTGGACCTTTATATATTCATGTTTCGGGGCTTCATTGATCACCCGTCTCAATAATGGGCGCATTGTCTCGCGGGCTAACGTAAACTGCTAACGTAAACTGCGTAACCTCCGGCGACTTGAAAGGGTTCGCGGCGTTCGCGCCAGTTCGCTGCTGCGCCACAGACGACGCGCCGCCTCCCGAGAGCCCCCTCTGGCCCCGCCCCTTCTTTCAAAAAATAGAGACTCGCTCCGATTGGCCGCGCGGACGGGGGAGGGGCCACGTGACCAACGGTAGCGGGAAGCCTCATTGCCACGCGCGTGATAGGGGAAAAGCCGAGTTCGCTTGACTCATTCAAACTTTTTTTTTTTCTTCTCCTCCTTTTTGTAAACATTGGTGCTTTTTTACGTGTTTCTGCGTCGGCGAGCCGTCAAGAAGTTACCGGCGGGCGCTCACGCTCGATCGGACCGAGTATTGCCCGTTGGTTTTTTATTTTAAACTACGACTTCGGGACGTTTCGCCCCTCTCGGCGGCTGCGGGGCCTTTTTTTTCTCCGCACTGGATGGGCGTGTTGGAGTCCGCGCACACGTTCGTTCACGTTTCCTCGGACGTTAACGGACCTTTAAGCGTCTCGCGCACTCGCTTTGGATCGATACCTTTTTTATGGTAAGGTAGTTAGACGCGAGCTAGCTTAGCGAACCGCCTCGGATAACCGTAGAGGGGGCACAACCGCGTGATTTATTTTTTCTCCTCCTGTCGACGTCCGGGATTTAAATCCTAAAAAAAAAAAAAATGTCGAGCTTCGGCCGCCATCGACGCGGATCTCCTTCCCCGAAAACTCCCCCGATACGGCAGAAGTTACAGTTCACGTGCAGCGACGGGGAGGACGAGCCCATCGAGGACGCGAACAACAGCACCGGGGGAGAGTCCGGCTTCACGGAGATGGACTCCCCGATGCCGCTGCGCCGGCAACCCGCCGACAAGCGGCTGGAGGGCGCCAGCAGCCCCCTGAACCAGTCCGGCGGGGACGACGACGTGGAGCTGTGGGACGAGGAGAGCTACGGCTCCCCGTCGCACCTCCGGTCCCCGAGCAGCGTCATCTTCGCCAACTGCTCGCCGTCGCCGAGGAAGGCGTCCCGGCTGTACGGAGGGTCCCCGGAGCGGTCCTACGTCCAGGACGACGGGGAGGGCTCCAGCTCCCCGATCCCGGACTGTCCCGACACGCCTCCGCACAAGACCTTCAGAAAACTGAGACTTTTTGACACGCCGCACACACCAAAGGTTTGTATTTGTTGATTATTAGAAAACAGCGGACATCATTTAATTACTATTTTGTTTTTTTGCATGAGTTTGCAAAAACTTCTTTCCAAAAGTCTATAATCGTGTTTTGCACTTTTTGTGCGCTGCTTTTGGGATTGTCACGTGTTTGAATTGTGAAGGAGAACCAGGGGGAAAATACTAGCAACCCCAGGTTTAAATAAACAACACGTCAGTTCTTTGTAGAGTTCAGTTAACCACGATGACCCACTTACTACACAACTGTACTCTTGCGTAATGTCCCTCTGTCAGGTTGTCAGCCTGCCAAGTCTCATTCGGTGCCCTGCAGTTGCGTCCTGACATGTTTGTTTTAATAGATTACGCAACATTTCCCTATTTAGCACCAACTTTACAACATATATATTCCACATTGCTGTATTTCACAACTACGATGCCGTCACTGTTTATTCACCAGGTTTATTTGAAATCGCGCTTGTTTTTTGACTCAACAGAAATGCACACGGCACTAAATCTTACTTATTCTTCTTCTGTCCTCCAGAGCTTGCTGCACAGAGCCCGGGGCTCGGGGTCCTCCAGCAGGAGAGTGTCCTTGTTCAAGAACGTGGAGCCTTCAGGGAAGTCGCTCGCGGACACCAGCCGCAGGCTGCAGACCCCTCTGGTGAACTTTAACCCCTTCACGCCGGACTCCCTCCTCATCCAGTCCGCCACACAGCAGAGAAACCGGAAGCGAGCTCACTGGAACGAGTGAGTTTTATCACGTATTTGTTGCACCTGCCGATTGTAGGACGTGTGCAAAACAAGATGCTTGAGTTTCGTGGGGTGGGTGGGTGGTGACACGTTTCCCGGTCAGTGTGTGTGTGTGTGTGTGTGTTATCACCTGTTGTTATTGCAGTAATGTAAAACCTCGCCGCCCTGCTGGACAGGTTAACCTTTTCTCTCGAGCTCGGATCAACTCTATTGTTAGAATAACCAGATACGTTAAAGCCGTTGCCTCAGTGCAGGTGGGTGGTGGTGGTGGTGGTGGTGTGTGTGTGTGTGTGTGGCTGGAAACCAGGCCCTCATGGTTGCGGGTGGACTTTGCCACGTGCGCGTGAAGCCGCCTCGCTGCTGCCCCCTGGTGGACAGAATGCTAACCGCCCGTCTTGTGTTCCGGTGTCGCAGCTCTTGTGGAGAAGACATGGAGGCGAGTGACGGGGAGGGCGAGGAGGAGGCGCTGCCCCCCTCCAAGGTAAAGACATGGCGCTCACGTGACGGCATGATGGAGATGCACATATTTATGGATCGGAATGTGATCTATTTCTCCTCCTTGTTGCATGTTGTGCAGATTACATATGTCATTGATTGGTGCAGCTTATTTCAGTTCGATTTTTTATCAGAAAGTCTATTAAATGTTTTGTTTTTTAAATGTATAACTTGCACAATTCACCTTTTTACTTTACTTTTTGTTTTGGGATCGCAAACAAATTTTCCTGTAAAGAGGATTTATAATTATTATTAATAGACGTTGGAACAAATTAGTTTTAAACACTAACATGCATAACCATAGTTCGTAGATATATTGCTCATAAATCAGTAGTGTGTGTATATATATATATATAGTTGTAAATCACTACTCCATTTGCCTTTTTTTCCTATGTAGATTGCTTAAACTCCATCTGCAGGAAGCCTCTTGTTATAAATGTCTGTGACATGTTGTTGTTTTGATGCAGCTGAAATGTAAACGTCAATAATGCATCTTGTTGTTCTTCTTCTCCTCCCAGAGGATCACCATGATGGAGAGCAACATGATGTCCCGCTACGCCTCCGAGTTCCTCGAGCTGGAGAAGATCGGCTGCGGAGAGTTCGGCGCCGTGTTCAAGTGCGTGAAGAGACTCGACGGCTGCATCTACGCCATCAAGAGGTCAAAGAAACCTCTGGCGGGATCCGTCGACGAGTGAGTTGACTCCACGGCTAATGAACGTCTGTCTTTAGTCCAGCGTCCAACAGGTCCCGAGCTTTAAAGAAGATCGAAACTTTGTCAGAAACTTAAATGATAACTAAAACATTTTTTCAAATCATTTTTTAATGACTCCTTTCCGTTGCCCCTCCCCCCCCGCAGACAGAACGCCCTGCGCGAGGTGTACGCCCACGCCGTGCTGGGCCAGCACCCCCACGTGGTGCGCTACTACTCGGCCTGGGCCGAGGACGACCACATGCTCATCCAGAACGAGTACTGCAACGGCGGCACGCTGTCCGACGCCGTCGCCGACAACTACCGGCGGCTGGGCTACCTGACGGAGCTGGAGCTGAAGGACCTGCTGCTGCAGGTCACGCGGGGGCTCAAGTACATCCACTCCACGTCTCTGGTGCACATGGACATCAAGCCCAGTGAGTATTATGGGATGCGGGAGGCGCGACGAGACGCTGCAGGAACCGTGGCGACGGTCAGACTCTAACGGACACGCCCACGTCTCTCTTTCTAGGCAACATCTTCATTTCACGGAAGACCGTCGCCAGCTGCGACGAGTGTGACGATGACGAGGGGCTGACCACCAGCGTCGTCTACAAGATCGGTACGCCGCGGCCACTTCCTGTGTGACGGCTTCTAATGCGTCTCCCTGGAAAGACGGTCGTGGTTTTAATCTGGTCCCCCCCCCTCCCCTCCAGGTGATCTTGGTCATGTGACCCGAGTGAACAACCCCCAGGTGGAGGAAGGTGACAGCAGATATTTGGCCAATGAAGTTTTACAAGAGGTTTGTCGTCTTTCTCTAAGAACTGTCTCTTTTTTTTAACTTTAGAGCTCCTTCACACGGTGTTAACGTTTCTCCTCCGATTTCCCGTTTTTTCGTAGGATTACAGCAAGTTGACGAAGGCGGACATCTTTGCTCTGGCTCTGACGGTCGTCAGCGCCTCGGGGGCGGAGCCTCTTCCCACCAACGGAGACAAGTGGCACGAGATCCGAGAGGGGAAACTACCCGCCATCCCCCAAATACTGTCACCAGATTTCCTCTGTCTTCTCAAGGTAATGCAGAACTTTATTACTACTACTACACCACTACTATACTGATACTACTACTACTATACTACTACCACCACTCTACTTCTACTCTTACTCTACTACTCTGGTGTTTTAAATCTATTATTTTTTTATCTCTGCTACCAAATTAATTTTCATTTGAAACAAAATTTAACGAACAGATTTTTAATTAACTATCAATATTTTTTTTCTTCACATCTTTGAGCAGCTCGTCTTTATTTAAAAAGTATTTAATCCTAATCTCCCGCGTCCTCCCGTCCCCCAGCTGATGATCCACCCCGACCCGAGCAGACGGCCGTCGACGTCGGAGCTCATCAAACACCCGGTGCTGCTCACCGCGGCCCGGATGAGCGCCGACCAGCTGCGGGTCGAGCTCAACGCCGAGAAGTTCAAGAACGCGCTGCTGCAGAAGTACGTGAGAACGTCTGCCTGTCGGATCAACTTTATAACTTTATACACGTTACAGATTCGTTATATTTAGGTGTCATTCAGAGCTGAAACAATTCCAAGAAGTCATTTTGTATGTTTTGATAATTTCAAAAAAATTACATTAATTTCTAGCAGATTTTTAATAATTAATCAATCGCAAGAAAATTTATCAAAATTAGTTTAATGATAGTTTATTTGTTTAATAGATGAATGAATCGCCAACCTGTTGATACGTGTGTGAGAAGTATCCGCAGGGACAATGTTGTTTTTTAAGAGACAAATATGGCTTATAGCAGAATATCTTGTTAGACAAAATAATTATGATGGGCCAATTTAATTTAGCCTAATTTCATGTTATATATATTTATAAGTGAATACGTTAATGGGAGGACATGCCAAAATAGTCGATTTTCCGCATATATTAGTGATCGCTCTGACAGTCGTCCATCCCATAATTTCCAGAACGCAACCCCATCTCTTCAATAATATGTATATTTCTATTATTTTCTATCATAATAATATAATTTATTTGGTTTTTTTGGCTGTTTTCCGGACAAAAAACATTAAAATACCTCCCTTTTTTTCTGCCTTTATTATATTAATAATAATAATCCACATAATATCCCATAATGAAACGACTCTTCGGTTTGCAGCTTTAACAACGAGCGACCCTTTTCTTCTCGTCCCCAGGGAGCTGAAGAAGGCTCAGCAGGCCCGGGTGGCGGCGGAGGAGAAGGTTCTGTCCACCGACCGGATCCTGACCCGCTCCACGGTCCAATCGAATCCCAGAACCTCCCGGCTCATCGGCAAGAAGATGAACCGGTCGGTCAGCCTCACCATCTACTGACCGCCGAGCCGCCAGACAGGAAGTGAACATTCACCGAGGCTCACGGACCTTTTTAACACAAAAACAACCCATTTCAGACGGAATCGGTCTCTTTGAGTTTGATCCCTGTCGGCCGTGGTGGAAAAATACTGAACTTGAACGCCTCTCCATCAACTCTCATTGCCAACATGGTTCAACCCCTTTAAAAAAAAAAAAAATTCCAATGGACTTTTTTTGGAAAATGTACTGGTCATTCCCAAAAGGTAGTTACTTTACCTTTTCCACACTCTGCCATTCCTTAGCTGCATGAACGCCGGGGCTCTGTCACCGTTTCTGTCCTTGCACTTCTTCCCCTTCGACAAAGCCGAAGCCGCAGAGAGACGCTCTCTCTCTCTCCAGAGAGACGCTCTCTCTCTCTCTCCAGTGTGAATGTACTTTGCCCTGAGCACCTTACTGCCTGTCGAATGCCTGATGCTGGTTACCAGAGGGTCTGAGAACTGACTGTCCGTGTTTGTATGGAGCACTTTGGAGGCAACGACTGGAACTTGCCACATTTTTTGTTTTTAAAAATAATTAAATAAAAAAAACCTGCTGCTATTGATGTTTTGTGTGTATCGGGGGTTTGGCCCATTTCAGGTTGGATCGTTCCAGTGGTCATTGGCTCTTATTTCCAAGTAGCAGGAGTCTGTTTCCGCCCCCCCTCCTCCCCCCCCAGTTAATGTTTATTCTTCTGGATGGAGGATGGATCATGCCATTTGAGCAAAAATCATCCATTTTTGAAGTACCAAAACCCAGAGAGCTGACTCATGATCTGAGGGTAGCAGAGCTCCGTAGTGTTGAGTGCCCCCTGCTGAGAGGCGCTGCCCGCCCCGCTGTAGCATCAGAACAATCATCGTCCTGTTCTTTAGGTTCTCCTATGTTCTGTTATTTTTTTCCCATAAAGCTCATCTTCAATTACTGGTTAGAAACGTTTTGCTCATCTTTTTTTTTTCTTGTAATCTTTAACACAAAACAGCCAGTTTGTTGTTAACCTTGTAAATATGTTCTTTTAATAAATTCTTACATCTACACTTTCACTGGGATAAAGTCTTTACTGCATGTACAACATATTATGACTTTATCAAAAAGCTGTCACAGTATGTGAAAGCGTGTGTATTTATATTTACGTGTTTACATATATATTAGTGCTGTGAAAAATAACGCGTTAATCCAATTACAGGTTTAACTAGTTTTTTTTTTTTAACGCATTTAACGCATGCGCAGAATGAGCTTCCAATCCGTCTGTTGTTGGTCGTCGGGACGAAAAAAAAGTCACTTGCAAAATGAGCTTCCAATACACCACTTCAATCTGAACTCTGTCCGCTCTCATGCAGACGGTCTGTTCATCGGTAATGATCCTTCCGCAGGTTCACCTCCGGAAACCTTGTTACGACTTTTACTTCCTGTAGATCAGGGTCTCAACACGTCGATCGCGGTCGATCGCGGCGTAGTGTCGGTAGATCGCATGACATGAAAGAGATTGGCCCGCCCCCTGACATGTTCTCTAGAGCACGTCTTTGTTCTTTTATTAAACTAAACGTCTGTTGTTGATCGTATCTCCACAGCAGCATGTCATTTCTGTCTCTACGCGTTGCGTTAACACTTATCGATCTCCGTCTGGCGCGCCACAGAGCTCCGTGCGCGCGCATCGGGACCGAGCAAAAAAAAAGTCACTTGTCAATCTGTCCACCTTTAGATTGTATCATGGTGGAGTTAATGGTTGACAAACAAGAGAAAAATGTTCTGTTTAACCCTCCTGTTACCTTTACATTTACTAACATAATTTACCCTCGGGGTCAATTTGACCCCAGCAATTAAAACCTCCAGAAAATTATTAGAATTAATATTGCTTCCCAAGTTTAAGTGTGAGGTACTTTATGTTTGTTTGTTGACTACCTAAATAGCCCTTTAAATAAATAAAAAAGTTGATATTTCTGATATGTTTGACAGTGAAAAACAGCCTGGGGTCAAATTGACCCCAAAGAACACCGACATTAAACATTGAATGGGGTCAAATTGACCCGAAAGGTAACAGGAGGGTTAAACATTCTGTTTAGGATGAAGATGTATTAATGTTCCATATGGAAGAAAACTGCTAAATAACTGCTGAGTTGCAGCACCATTGTATAGAAGAATGTATAAATGTATATATCCGTCTTTTGTCATAAATCTCTATGTTCTCACAAAATATACCGAGAATATCGGAAATATGTGATTAATAATGATTAATCCACAAAAACCTGTGATTAATCAGATTAAAAATTTTAATCGTTTCACAGCCCTAATATATATACATATATGTACATGTACATATATGTATATATATGTATGTATATAAACACATATGTATATATATATACATAAACACACATATGTATATACATATATATATACACATACACACATATATATATATGTGTGTATATACACACAATCACCAGACTAAAAACTGTTTAACCTAATAGCATTTACTCAAATGCAATACTGAAATAATGTAATACTATATATTAATACAATCAATACAATACAGATATATATATATCCATATACACACTCACACATACACGTGTGTGTGCTCTTCCCTCGCTGAGCGGTGCTGCAGCTCTTCAATCACGCGATCGTACTTTTTTTTTTAAAGAAGAAAAAAAGAAAACCTGCTGCGTCACGTGACCTCTCCCTCACAGAGCCCGACAGACAGCTTCTGACTCGGAGAGAAGAGGAAGGAGAAGAGGAGGACGGAGAAGAAGAAGAGGAGGCAGCGGAGGAGGAGAAGAAGTCTCGAGACCCCCGCGGAGACCCGAGCCGCCATGGAGCTGCGGGCCGAGCTGCTGAAGTCCATCTGGCACGCGTTCACGTCGCTGGACCTGGACCGCAGCGGCAAGGTGTCCAAGTCTCAGCTCAAGGTAACGGCCGCGCGGGCGCGCCTCCGCGAAGTTCACGTTCGGTATCTTGTTGTTGTTGTTGTTGTTGGAGGCGACTTGGGAAGAGAGAACACAAAGAAGAGTTCATTGTCGTTATTGATTATTGAAACCACCAAACATCACAATATAAAAAGGTTTAATGAATCAGAGTTTAAGTGATATGAGATAATAAAAACAGTAAAAAGGGTTAAAGTTATGTTTATTTATACGATTTATTTATTCACGTGATAAAGGATTCAGATGTTTCCATTGAACATGTTACTTAAGTAAAAGTACACAAGTGTATCAGGACAATGTATTTAATAATGTTACTTAAGTAAAAGTACACAAGTGTATCAGGACAATGTATTTAATGTTACACGTAAAAGTGGTGAACTTGTCCCTGTGACTTATACTATTGATTATTATATGTTTAGATTATATTTGTTTCTGTAAAAGGAGGATTTGACTGCTGTAAACAACTAAAGATTTGTTTATTATTATTACTACAGATAAATCAATAAATTGATTTAGGAAAATTCATCTGTGATCGTTGTTATACAAATATATATATATATAAATATATGTATTTGTATTATATATATAATAAAATATATATTATAATATATGTATAATACATATATATATATTCATATTTATAAATATATAATTTATAAATATATATATATATATTTATAAATATATATACATTATAATTATATATATTTATAATACATATATTACAAATATATATATATATATAAATAATCTATATACAATAATCCTTGTTGGCTAGGAGGAAAGCGAGTAAAACGAGAGCAAACCGTCTGGTGAATAACTCGACACGCCCAAATATTTACAGTCAGACATATTTAGTCAGACATTGTTCAGCGGATGTCGTTCTTCTAAAAATAATAAAATAGACGGTAAAGGTCGGCCGCCTCTGAATCTAAAGCGCAAAGGTTCTCTTGTAGCACATTATCTACCACTGACAATGGAGAACTTTAATACACCGAATCGACCAGAGAGTGAGTGAACCTTAAATGACACAAATGAAAAGAGACGAAAGTTTGATTAAAAGAACAAACATTTATATAAATGTTTATTCTTTTAATTAAACTTGCGTGAATGAACATATGAATAGAACACATTTCTATGACTTTTTCCAAAACTTTTTGGTATACATTTTTCCCCCCAGGAATTGTCCAGGCCTGGAAATAACAATTTAAAAATGAATGACTTTTCCATGACTGGACGAACCCTTTTTATTTTGTATTTTTTAAATAACACATTGAATGTGTCCATAAAGACATGAAATGAGCGCAACTGCAGGTGTGATGAGGTCACTGAACCGTGTTGACATCACACACACCTGCATCACACACACCTGCATCACACACACCTGCATCACGGAAGGAAAAAAGGGAAATGATTTAGTTCAGTTGAGCTTCCTGTTAAAAGATAGATACAATAACCTAATTTTAACCCAAGAGTGAAAACAATAGTTTAAATATTAATTCATAAAGCAATAGCTGCAGCTTTTATTCATCTTTCTCTGACAGTGAACTGGATTTTTTAGTCTTTTTTATCTGTCGCTCCAAATTTTTGTACTTTATATTTAATTGTATAATCTATTCCTCCAGATTAATAAAAAATTAAATCTTGAGAAAGCTAAAAATCTGTGTCGCCGACTTTTTTTGGGTTCGACATGAGCTGTTGCATCATGGGAAATGTGAGTTTACGCTTAAGCCTTTAAAAAAAAAAAGGATCAAAAGAGAGGCGAGTAGCTCAGCTGCAGTTCTTCTTCGAGGTCTTCCTCACCTTCCTGCTCTTGGAATCAGTTCCTTGGGAAAAAAATCAGTTGTTTAAAAGTATCTCAATTTATTTAAGAGGGTACGAAAAGTATTTAGACCCCTTTACATGTTTCACTCTTTGTTTCATTGCAGCCATTTGCTATAATCAAAAAAGTTCATTTTATTTCTCGATAATGTTCACTCAGCACCCCATCTGGACAGAAAAAAACAGAAATATAGAAATGTTTGCATATTTCTTAAAAAAGAAAAACGGAAATATCAGCATGGACAACATGTGAGTTAAATATGAGCGGCACAGCAAAGGATCTGAATACTTATGACCATGTCATATTTCAGTTTTTATTTTGTAATAATTTAGCAACATTTTTTACATTTGTTTTTTTCTGTCCAGATGGGGTGCTGAGTGAACATTCATGAGAAATCAAATTAACTTTTTTGATTTTTAGCAAATGGCTGCAATGAAACAAAGAGTGAACATTTCAAAGGGGTCTGAATACTTTCCGTACTGTATTATATAATAATAATAATGAATCATCTGGATCATCGCTAATATTTGAAGTTATTTTCACCTTTTTTTTAACCCGTGGTTCCAGGTTCTGTCCCACAACTTGTGCACCGTGATGAAGATCCCTCACGACCCGGTGGCGCTGGAGGAGCACTTCAAAGACGACGACGAGGGTCCCGTCTCCACGCAGGGCTACATGCCGTACCTCAACAAGTTCATCCTGGACAAGGTGCGCCGCCATTCTGAAAAACACATTGTTAGAAAAAAAGTATAACATTTGAGATGTGAGGTTGGACACAAACGGATGATGTCAGCGATAACGATTCATGGTTCTGCGACTCTTCGTGAGGAGAATGAGACGTATGGATTTAAAGCTGTGTGTGTGAGTGCGTGTGTGTGTGTGCATCATTTCCTCCAGGATGAGTGGATTTTCTGCAAACGCCATATTCAGGGTGTAAAAAAGGAATTTAAAAAAAAATATATATATATTTATAACATATTATATATATATATTTATTATATATATATATATAGTTGTATTATATATATAATAAAAGATATATTATATACATTTATAATATATAGATATATATTTATAGTACATATATATTCATATTTATAAATATTTAATTTATAAAGATATAAATATATTATATTTATATATATATATATATATATATATACAGGACTGTCTCAGAAAATTAGAATATTGTGATGAAGTTCTTTATTTTCTGTAATGCAATTAAAAAAACAAAAATGTCATGCATTCTGGATTCATTACAAATCAACTGAAATATTGCAAGCCTTTTATTCTTTTAATATTGCTGATTATGGTTTACAGCTTAAGAAAACTCAAATATCCTATCTCTAAATATTAGAATATCATGAAAGTATACTAGTAGGGTATTAAACAAATCACTTGAATTGTCTAATTAACTCGAAACACCTGCAAGGGTTTCCTGAGCCTTGACAAACACTCAGCTGTTATAAATCTTTTTTTTACTTGGTCTGAGGAAATATTAAAATTTTATGAGATAGGATTTTAGAGTTTTCTTAAGCTGTAAGCCATAATCAGCAATATTAAAAGAATAAAAGGCTTGCAATATTTCAGTTGATTTGTAATGAATCCAGAATGCATGACATTTTTGTTTTTTTAATTGCATTACAGAAAATAAAGAACTTTATCACAATATTCTAATTTTCTGAGACAGTCCTGTATATTGAGAAAACTAAAAAATACGAGAGGAAAATGCGTCGGTGACTTTTTTTGGTCGGACATGAGCTGTGTGTGTGTGTGTGTGTGTGTGCATCATTTCCTCCAGGATGAGAGGATTTTCTTCCAACACCATATTCAGGGTTTAAAAAGCAGCCATGTTTGTTTTTGCAAATCCAAATACTAATTTAAAAAGTAAATTTTTTTTTTACTCATTTGATTTTAAGTCTGCACGTGTTTTACGCGTTAATCTTATTTACAATGTAGTTGTGCGAGACGCCGGTGACTAAGCGGTTGTCCGAGACAACAGAAGTCCATTGATGGTTCGCTCTGTGAGCTCCGCTGGGACCACGACACTGAACCAGCTGTTGAGCGCTGAGTCACCCCCCCCCCTCCCCTCCCCCATCCCCTCCCCCCTCCCCTCTGTGATGATGTCATTGAGAGAATGGCGATCGTTCGGCCGGGACTCGAGACGAGTCGGACGTTATGAATTCTTGGAATTCTCGTCGCATGATGTCACGGAAAACTTTCGACTGCCGGATTCTCATCCACGTCTTTTCTGATTTGAGGGAAACGATGACGTCATACATCCTAAATGTGTGCTTGCCCGTTGCGTCAGAAACGATGAGGCGCTAACTGTGGTTTTCCCGACGCGTCGTCGACTCTACCGCCCCCTACTGGCCGGTTCCTTTAAACGACAGCGTGAACGCAACTTTTTATTGTTTAAAAAAACCCAATTCTTTTATGAGCCGTTTTCCTTGTGGTACTTTGTAAAGTGTCGATTGTATACAAACTTTTATTTCGTCAGGTAGTCTCAAAAGTGAAGCGTTTATATTTCTTTCACGTTTTTAAAGGTTCGTGACGTCACGGTTTCTGTTTTGGAGACTTTAACGATGTTTTGTGTGAATTCCTCTTTTGGGTTTTGTTAACATCGAATACTTTTTTTTAAACCACGAATGATTCATCGGGATTTATTTTTTTCTTCATTCGAGACTCGTCAACTTCAGAGTAACTTCAGGGTTTATTTATTTATTTAATCTCTTAAATTGCCTCAACGGTTTCTACTTCGAACACGTCTACCTGTCTCTTGGACCCCATCCCGACGAGGCTGCTTAAAGACGTTTTGCCTTTAATTGGCGGCTCTCTATTAGATATTATCAATGTGTCTCTGCTAACAGGCCACGTACCACACTCCTTCAAGGTGGCTGTTATTAAACCTCTCCTGAAGAAGCCCACTCTGGATCCAGAGGTATTGGCTAACTACAGACCGATCTCTAACCTCCCCTTCCTCTCCAAGATCCTTGAGAAAGTGGTCGCAAATCAGTTGTGCGACTTTCTACATCATAATAGTTTATTTGAGAAATTTCAATCAGGATTTAGAAAACACCACAGCACCGAGACGCCACTGGTGAAAATTACAAATGACCTCTTAATGGCAGCAGATAAAGGACTCCTCTCTGTCCTGGTCTTGTTAGACCTTAGTGCTGCATTCGACACCATTGACCATGACATCCTGTTACAGAGACTGGAGCAGTCGATTGGCATTTCAGGCACGGCACTAATTTGGTTTAAATCCTATTTATCAGATCGATCTCAGTTTGTATTTGTAAACGATGACGCCTCGATAACCACCAACGTTAATCACGGAGTTCCACAAGGTTCTGTGCTTGGACCAATTTTATTTACCTTATACATGCTTCCTTTGGGCAATATTATCAGGAAACACTCCATAAACTTTCATTGTTATGCAGATGACACTCAACTATATTTAACGATAAAACCAGAGGAGAGCAACCAACTCTGTAAAATTCAAGCATGTCTTAAAGACATAAAACATGGATGACCTGCAACTTCTTGATGTTAAACTCAGACAAAACCAAGTAATTTTAATCGGCCCTGAGCACCTCAGAGATCAATTATCTGGTGATGTGGATTCTGTAGACGGCATTGCCCTGGCATCCAACACCACTGTAAAGAATCTTGGCGTTATCTTTGATCGGGACTTGTCCTTTAACTCCCACGTAAAGCAAATCTCAAGGACTGCATTCTTTCATCTACGTAATATTTCAAAATCAGGCACATCTTGTCTCAAAAGATGCAGAAAAATTGGTTCACGTTCGTTACTTCGAGACTGGATTACTGCAACTCCTTATTAGCAGGCTGCTCTAATAAATCTCTTAGGTCCCTCCAGTTGATCCAGAATGCTGCAGCTCGTGTTCTCACTAAAACTAAGAAAAGAGATCACATCACTCCTGCACTAGCTGCTCTGCACTGGCTCCCAGTAAAATCAAGAATCACTTTTAAAATTCTTCTCTTAACCTACAAAGCCTTGATTGGTGATGCTCCATCATATCTTAAGGAGCTTGTCGTACCATATTGCCCCACTAGAGAGCTACGCTCACTAAATGCGGGACTACTTGTAGTTCCTAGAGTCTTAAAAGTAGAATGGGAGCCAGAGCCTTTAGTTATCAAGCTCCTCTTTTATGGAACCAGCTTCCAATTTCAGTCCGGGAGGCAGACACAGTCACCTCGTTTAAGAGTAGACTTAAGACCTTCCTCTTTGACAGAGCTTATAGTTAGGGCTGAATCAGGTTTGCCCTGGTCCAGCCCCTTGATATGCTGCTATAGGCTTATAGCTGCCGGGGGACGTTTTAGGATGCACTGAGTACCTATCTCCTCTTTTTTCTCTCCTTAAGGATGAATTTTCATCTCTCAATCACACGTTACTAACTCTGCTTTCTCCCCGGAAGTCCTTTTGACTTTACGTCTCATGGGGTCATCGGACCCTATGAGACGGCATAGATCTATCTGCCTGATGGATCGTCTGGGTCGTGGAATTCCTGCTCATGACTACGCCACTGTCCTGTTGAGACTCCTCCTCCCCACCGCCATCTGCCTGATGGATCGTGGAGGTCTCCATCGTGGAATATGCCTACTATGAACTATTCATACACTCTGTCATATTCATTGAATGTATTTTAACTCTAAATCTGTCCTTCTGTACACATTACATCTATTGCATCTGTCCATCCTAGGAGAGGGATCCTCCTCTGTTGCTCTCCTCCAGGTTTCTTCCCTTTTTTTCACCCTGAAGGGTTATTTGGGAGTTTTTCCTGGTCCGATGTGAGGTTTTGGGGCAGGGATGTCTATGTGTACAGATTGTAAAGCACTCCGAGACAAATTTGTAATTTGTGAAATTGGGCTATACAAATAAACTGAATTGAATTGAATTAGTTCCTCGTTCCGACTTTTAATACTTTCATGTCGGAGGATTCAAAGAAAGTCGTCTGACCCGTTTCTCTGGCAACGACGTCCTTCTGTCTGTGACTTTAACCCTTTAACGCACCACGTCGTCATTGTGGTTTTTATATAAAATATATATATATATACAAATATATATATAAAAATGATATAACCCCAAAAAATTAGAATATATATATATCTAAAAAAAATCTATATATATACAGGACTGCCTCAGAAAATTAGAATATTGTGATAAAGTTCTTTATTTTCTGTAATGCAATTAAAAAAACAAAAATGTCATGCATTCTGGATTCATTACAAATCAACTGAAATATTGCAAGCCTTTTATTATTTTAATATTGCTGATTATGGCTTACAGCTTAAGAAAACTCTAAAATCCTATCTCATAAAATTTTAATATTTCCTCAGACCAAGTAAAAAAAAAGATTTATAACAGCTGAGTGTTTGTCAAGGCTCAGGAAACCCTTGCAGGTGTTTCGAGTTAATTAGACAATTCAAGTGATTTGTTTAATACCCTACTAGTATACTTTTTCATGATATTCTAATATTTAGAGATAGGATATTTGAGTTTTCTTAAGCTGTAAGCCATAATCAGCAATATTAAAAGAATAAAAGGCTTGCAATATTTCAGTTGATTTGTAATGAATCCAGAATGCATGACATTTTTGGTTTTTTAATTGCATTACAGAAAATAAAGAACTTCATCACAATATTCTAATTTTCTGAGACAGTCCTGTATATATATCAAAAACATATCTATAAAAAAATATATATATATATATCTAAAAAGATATATATAGAAAAATGTATATAAATATATCAATATATATATATAATATATAAAAACATATATATATACATACACAAATATATATATATATATATTTTGATATGTATATTATATCTATATATATATATTAAAATCTATATATAAAAAATATATATATACAAAAATAGATATATTTTGATATGTATATTATATCTTTAGATTATATATATATATATATATATAAATATATGTATTAACTTGTTACTGACCACTGATGTGTTGTGGACATCCAAGGGGTTAAACTCCACCTTAAAGGAAATGTAAAACCTGGATTTAGGTTCAGGACGTCACGGTCAACCCTCCCCTTAAAAAGACAACACACACACTTTTGAGTGTATTTTTCCACACACACACACAACTATCCCACCCATTGACGTGGAGCTGACCGGCCCTGGAGAGCGAGGAGGGCGTCGGTCAGTATATTCAACAGTCCACACTCCTGAGGAAACTCCACCCGGTCACACAAGGAAAGTGTGTGTAAGTGTGTGTGTGTGTGTGATGCAACCAGATACCCAAGAGGCAGAACGACCTGAATGGAGTTGAAAAAATGGAAACTTAACTTAAATAAAGTGTGTGTGTGTGTGTGTGTGTGTCATCATCACTTGTCTAGCAACGCAGCATAAAATAAAAAGCACAGCACTGATATTTGACCTAATCCGAGCCACAGAGTCAGGTGGTGGAGCGAAAGCTGACGACTCAGCGCTTTTCTGTTTGCTGAAGCGATGCAACAAGTGATCCTGTGTGACCCTGACATGCCAGCGGCCAGCTGCAGACACTCAAACGCCACGTTGTTGTGCTGCTATTGTGCGTCTGTGTTGGTGCTCCTCGGAGTTCTGATGACTTCTGTCCTCTTTAAAACAAATCTACAACTGTGGCAAAGTTTGGAGGAGCTGGCGACTTCAGTCTCGAGGTCCCAAACATTTAACCTTCAACGCTCGGTAAAAATGTCTTTACACAGATGACAATAGATGTTTTTAAAGGTCTAATATTGAGACATCCAGGCTCCTTTAGAAATACACTGTACAATGAGGTGTTTGTGTAAACAGATACAGTGATTACACTAGATAAGTATTAGTGGATATTGTGGTTGGATTTATTGGAATGAAGGCAGGAAATCTCAAAATGTGGAGAAATTAAACCAAAAACCAGCTGCTAGATATGAAAGACATCGTCACGGATCTCCAAAATGTCTCAAAGTTCAGCTTTGAGAAAAGCCGTTCATGAGTTACACCGGCGTGTTTTAGAATGTTTACGGAACGTAAGAAATAATGCTTCAGTTTATGTTTAGAAAAAATGAAAGTGCAGTTGCGTGGATCCATTTTGGTCATTTTGTGCTTTGGAGCGATTGAAACAGAAACATCTTTACTCATTTCCCCCTTTTAACTTTAAATTTTTTTTTTTAAACGACTTTCATGTCTCAACATCCGCCTGTCGTCATCACTGCTGGTGGATATTTAATTAGCAACACACACTCTTGATAATGCTGTTCCGCTGGTAAATAACCCTTTAAAACATATATATTAACATATACATTAACATATATATTAACATATATATTAACATATATATATTAAAATATATTGTCTCACGGTTGGTTTCTTACAAACATCCTTTTTATAAGTTTAAGTTTGCTTATTTTTTGTTGTAAAAGCTTCGGCAGGTCTCAGGAGACGAAGATGGAGCCTGAATCCTGATGAACATGTGGCATCGGAGGAGGAAGAGGAGGAGGAGGAGGAGGCACTGACAAGGCTCATATTGTTTCAGAGGAGAAGGGAGTGAGAGAGAGAGAGAGAGAGCGGAAGAGAGAGAGAGAGAGAGAGAGACAAAGGCAAACAAGACGAGCATGACACAGCGATGTTAGACGGAGAACAAACGTCACTTTATCCTCCTCCTCCTCCTCCTCCTCCTCCATAGAAGTATTGTATTCTATACGTTGGTTCATGTGTTCTTGAGGGAAGATGATTAAGAACTGAAGGACTAAACGAAGCGTTACTTTGAGGAGGCTGTGAGCGTGACTCTCTCTCTCTAGAAACCCTCCCAGGTTTCCTCTCAGTCTCTCGCCCGACAGCAACAATGGAGAGTTACATCAGATCCGCTGCAGCTCGGACACAAAGTTCACCCCGACACGGAGAGAACGAAAACAATCAGACGGCCGCCAGAGAATTCAGGACATTTGTTCATTGTGAAAACGACAATGAGCCAGTCGCTCATTTAAAGACGATGAGTCACGGCCCCTGAACGCCACACGCATCAGAGTACTTCTGACTTAGAGCTTTAAGGGTTTAGAGAACCACTAAATGACCTTAAATACGTGTATTCATAACCCCAAGCTCGCCAACAGGCTTCATGGAGACATTTCTTTGGTACCTGTTTCTAATACTAGAATCTCTTTGGGATTAATAAAGTTCTCTTACCTGATTTTACTTCCCTTTATTCAGGGTTTAAAATAAATACCAGTGTGAGAAATAGCTTATATTTGGTAATAATACATTTATTATACATTTATTAATATAGTACTCTGGAAAGAGCATCCTTTCCGTCTGTGTGACTTTAACCCTTCAACGCACCAACCATTGTCACGTTTTTTATATAATATATATATATACAAATCTCTCTCTCTCTCTATATATATATTAGGGCTGTCAATCGATTAAAAAAAATTAACTAATTAATCGCACATTTTGAAATTCATTAATCGCGATTAATCGCACTTAAAAGTTAAAAGTTCATTCTTTTTAAAGACCAAACTTCACACAGAGCTGTGTTTTCAAAGAGGCTCCTACCTATAAAGTGCCAGCGAGGTATTTAATATTGTGGATGATCAATTGTTTCTTCAGTGAAACATCAGTTTAGTAAAAAAAAAGAAGTATATTGAGACCCCATTGGTCCTGTCATCCTTAACACTGAACAGCAGCAGAACCAGTGGCCTTGATAACTGACTGACATTCAAATATGTCCTGTTCACCCTCTGGAGGCTGGGCTCATTTTATACAGTATATATATATAAAATCTCTCTCTATATATTTAAAAAAATCTATATATATAAAAATGTATGAAGAAAAAAATATATATCTAGGAATATATATATATATATTAAAATTATATATATATATAAATATATATATATAATTAAATATTATATATATATATATATAATATATATATGACCAATCATCTGAAGCCATTTAATGGAACAGGAAGTGTTGACACAGTTCAGTTAATAAGGGGGGTTTTTCACAACCTGGCAACCTGTAAACCCTTCATGAAATAGACTCAATAGAAAGTGTTTATCTTTTTTTACACTACTGGCAGCAGTGGGGTCCAACATCAGGATCAGGGCCTTTAACCGGGCCTCGGTTTAAACAACAAACAATTCAAACAGACTTTTATCTTTTGAATAAAATCATTAAATTCTGAATCGTGTTCCAGGTCTTTTAAAAACTATCCATGTGGGACTGAAGACAGAATAAAGACCCGCTCTAAAATCTAGAATCATGAAACTCGTTCACTAGTCCGACTGTCTCGTCGCAAACAAACCCGACTCACCAGTTCTTTGTTGTTGTTGTTCAGGCGACGGCCAACTTTGACCTGCAGGACTTCAACCGCATGTGCTGGACCTTGAGCTCCAGGAAGAACCTGGACCGCAGCCAGCTGCTCATCTCCAACGACGACGCCTTCAAGATCTGGTGCATCTTCAACTTCCTGTCCGAGGACCGCTACCCGCTGGCCGTGGTCCCCGAGGAGGTGAGGCGTTCGCTGTCCCTGGGACGCGTCGGCATCAGACTGCCCGTCTGCAGGGGGGGAATGGAACAGAGTACCTTTTACTCAAGTACTCCAGTATTCACTTGTACTTAGATTGAGTATTTTCCTTTTTTTGCATTTATCTGACCATTTTTGGTCCTAAATATGATTTATGCACTCATAACATACCTAAGAGCTTCTAAAGAGTTCCATATGGTTATAAAGTAAACTGCCGGACAGGTAAAACAAAAACAGCTGAAAGAAATAGTCCATTAATCAATTACTCGACTGACAATAATATGTTTGATAAACTCGAATAAATAATAAATAAAATAAAATCGAATAGTTTCAAGTAATTTTTAGTGCAAATATGACGACGTTTAATGTTTCACAAATGGGCGATTTGCTGCTTTTCCCTTTTAGTTATTTAAATCTATTTTAAATTGTTGTAGTCTTTCTTTTACTTTATTTTTATTGCAAGTATGCATACCGGGGGGGGGGGGGGGGTGCAGGTGACTTTCTTTTTGTTGTTGTCACCACTCCACATCCACGTTGATTGACGCCTCAAAGCTTTTAGAACCACAACTACAGTCATTTTATTGTTCTGAGCACAAATCTAAATAATGATAATAAACAGTTTAAGAACAAAAGGTCCTCCGCTCTGACTCAGCCCTGTAATGATAGTAATAACAAATATACATTGTCATTATATATGACTACGTTTATGGTTCCAGCTTCACAAATGTGGCGATTTGCTGCTTTTCTTTTTGAGTTATTTAAATCTATTTCACATACTTTTACTTAATATTTAATTTAAGTATGTTTTTTAGAGGTTTTCAAGCAGATGTTAGGGTCCTAATTCATCCTCTGACACTGGGGACTAATTTCTGAGCCGAAAGGGTTCTGGCTGATGAATCATAGTCCATGGGCTTGGGGGGGTGGGGGGGGGGAAGTTATTAAAGTAAATGTGTAGAAGTAGAATCAACTTCTGCAGTAACTTCCCGGTCGCGTCACAGAGCTGGAGTCGCTCTGCTCAGCCCGTTGCTCAAGAGCAGAAAAGGAAGTTTCCAGCTTCCTGTTCTTTTACGAAACGCCGGAGGATTTATTGTTGGGTGGAACAGGAAGAAAATGTATATATATATATATATTTACATATATATATATATATAATTAATGTATATACAATTAATATATATAAATAATTATATATATATAATTATATATATATGTAAATATATATATATTTACATATATATATAATTCATATATATATAATTCAGATATATATATATGTATATATATATAATTATATATATATAATTCATATATATATATATATATATATATATGTTACATATATATATGAGCTCCAATGAGTAGCAGGAAAAACACTGTATAGTCGTCCTCAATACAAATGAACCGCTTTAATAAAAAGCGTAAGATCTAATGTTTTCGTGTGCGTCGCTAACAGATCGAGTACTTCCTGCGTAAGCTGACGGAGGCGATGGGGGGCAGCTGGGTGGAGGAGCGCTACGAGGACTACAAGATGCAGCTGACCTCCAGTCAGCAGAGCCTGACCGGCTGGGCGCTCATCGGCCTGGTGGGCTCGGGCCACTTCAGCAAGGGCTCGGAGCGCCAGGCGCTCAGCATGGGCATCAACGGGGTCTACCAGGAGCTCATCATGGACGTGCTCAAACAGGTGGGAAGAGGCCCCGCCCCCTTTTTGGCAAAGCGGCCAAACGACAGCAGCCGGTGTGGCGCCCGTCACCGGAGTTTATGTCGTTGAGCGGCGCTGGGATGGGAACCGGTGAAAAGAAGAGAGAGAGAAGAGCTGTTCTGACGTGGTTGAAATTACATTACATTACATTACATGTCATTTAGCAGACGCTTTTATCCAAAGCGACTTACAATAAGTGCATTTCAACCTAGAGTACAAACTAAGAACAACAAGAATACAGGAAGTAACATTTCCTCAACATAGTCGAACTACAAAAGTACCATAAGTAAGTGCTATCTAAGTGCCACTGAAGTGCTAATCTGTGTTTTAATCCAGATATAGTCGGAAAAGGTGTGTTTTCAGTCTCCGACGGAAGATGTAGAGACTTTCTGCTGTCCTGATGTCAGTGGGGAGCTCGTTCCACCACTGAGGAGCCAGGACAGCAAACAGTCTGGATTTCGAGTGATTAGCTCGAGGTGCAGTAGTCACAAGTCGATTGGCTGTTGCAGAGCGGAGCGAACGTGCGGGTGTACGGTGTGACCATATCCCGGATGTAGACGGGGCCCGATCCGTCTAGAGCATGGTACGCCAGGACCAGTGTTTTGAAGCGGATGCGAGCAGCCACCGGTAACCAGTGGAAGGCGGAGGAGCGGAGTGGTGTGGGTGAATTTCGGGAGGCTGAAGACCAGTCGAGCTGCTGCATTCTGGATGAGCTGCAGGGGTCGGATGGCCTTAGCAGGTAGACCAGCCAGGAGGAGTTGCAGTAGTCGGCGTGAAATGACCAGAGCCTGGATCAGAACCTGCGCCGCCTTCTGAGTAAGAAGAGGACGTATTCTCCTGATGTTGTGCAGCATGTACCTACAGGAAGCGTCGTCGCAGCGATGTTGGCCGTCAGGAGAGTTGACTGTCGAGTGTCACCCGAGGTTCCTGGCAGTCCGGGTAGGGGCCAACACAGAGCTGTTGAAGGTGATAGTCAGGTCGTGGGTGGGGAGCCTTTCCTGGAAGGAATAGTAGCTCAGTCTTGTCAGGGTTGATCTTCAGGTGGTGAGCAGACATCCACTGAGAGATGTCAGTCAGACAGGCAGAGATTCGTGCCGCCACCTGTGTTTCGGACGGTGGAAACGAGAAGATCAGTTGGGTGTCATCAGCATAGCTATGGTAGGAGAAGCCATGCGAACGAATGACAGAGCCGAGAGAATTTGTGTACAGAGAGAAGAGGAGGGACCCAGGACGGAGCCTTGAGGAACCCCAGTAGTGAGAGGACAAGGATCAGACACAGATCCTCTCCAAGTTACCCGGTAGGTGCGGTCTTTAAGGTAGGAAGAGAAAAGAGCGAGTGCAGTGCCTGAGATCCCCAGGTCCTGAAGAGAAGAGATCAGGATCTGGTGGTTCACGGTGTCAAATGCTGCAGAAAGGTCTAGAAGGATAAGGACAGAGGAGAGAGTGCTGCTCTAGCAGTGTGAAGCTGCTCAGAGACAGCAAGGAGGGCAGTCTCTGTCGAGTGGCCGGCCTTGAATCCAGACTGGTGAGGGTCAAGAAGGTTGTTACTGTGGAGATAGGAGGACACTTGGCTCAAGATAGCTCGCTCCAGAGTTTTGGAGAGAAAAGGAAGAAGAGAGACCGGTCTGTAGTTGCTGACTTCAGACGGGTCGAGCGTGGGTTTCTTCAGGAGAGGGTTGACTCTCGCCTCCTTCAGAGAGTTAGGAAACAGCCAGTTGAGAGGGAGCTGTTAATAAGATGGGTGAGGAAGGTCAGAAGGTCAGGAGCAATAGCCTGGAGAATGGGAGACGGACGGGGTCAAGGGCGCAGGTGGTCGGTCGGGAGGTCACCAAGCTAAGAACTTGATTGGGAGACAAGGGGTGAAAGAGGAAAGAGAGGGGATGAAGAAGTTAGTGTTGGTGAGGTGATAGAAGATGGATTTGTAAAGGAGGAGCGTATGTCGTCTATCTTGTTTGTAAAGTAGTCGACAAAGTGGCTCGGCAAAAGGGTGGAGAGGAGGAGGGGACAGGGGGATCAAGGAGGTTGGAAAAGATAGAGAAGAGTTTTTGGAGTTAGAGAAGGAAGACTGAATTTTGGTCAGGTAGAACGAGCTTTTGGCTGCAGAGATAGAGGAAGAGAAGGAGGAGGAGAGATTGATAGAAGAGCAAGTCTTCCGCTTGATTCGATTTGCGCCATTTTCTTTCCGCCGCTCGCAGGGTGGCTCTCTCGGCGCACCGAGTCCGACAACCACGGAGCCGGAGAGGATTTCCGAACCGGTCGTGTCTTAAAAGGACAAAGAGAATCAAGAGATGAAGACAGGGAAGAGAGGAGAGTGTCTGCGGCAGAGTTAGGATGCATGAGTGAGAAGCAGTCAGTTGAGGGGAGAGCAGATAGGACAGAGGAGGCCAGAGAGGAGGGGCAGAGGGTGCGAATGTTGTGGCGTACAGGTGCAGAGTCTGTAGATATGGGTGGGTTGTCAGTACCAGAGAGCGAGAGAGAGTAAGAGATGAAGAAGTGGTCAGAGACATGGAGAGGAGTCACAGTGAGGTTAGAGGTAGAGCAGTTTCTTGTGAAAATGTAGTCAAGGTGGTTGCCGGCTTTGTGAGTAGGAGGGGAGGGACTGAGTGAGAGGTTAAAGGAAGACAGTAAGAGTAAGAGATCACATGACTTCTCTGTCTGGATGTTAAAGTCACCCAGAAGGATGAGCGGGGGGCCGTGTTCATGAAGTTCGATAGGAGGATGTCTAGCTCGTCAAGAAATCTCCCAAAGAACCAGGGGACGGTAGAGAACAACAATGTGAAGTTGAACCGGATGAGTAACGGTCACCGCATGAAACTCAAAAGTCAGTGGGATAAAGAGTGGAAGCGGGTAGGGACAGAAACACCATGTGGGTGAGATGAGTAAACCTGTACCTCCACCCGACCAGAGGGTCTGGGTGTGTGGCTGAAGGAGAAGGCAGAGGAGAGAGCAGCCGGGGTAGACGTGTTGTCTGCTGTGATCCAGGTCTCAGTGAGAGCCAGGAAGTCAAGCGACTGCTCCACAGCAAAGCCAGAGATGAAGTCGGCCTTGCGGTTGGCTGACTGACAGTTCCAGAGGCCTCCTGTGACCAGGTGCTGGGTGTGAGTAGAACGGGTAGGAAGGATAACAGAGGAGGGGTTCCGGTACATGAATGAGCGAGTCCTATAGTAACTACGAGTAGAGATACGCACAGGTATGGAAAAGACACACATATTTAAAAAATGGGGAATACTCAGCCACCCCCGAAGACTCCAACGGAAGACTCCTATGTCTTTGTCCTCCGAGTCTTGACTCCAACGGAAGACTCCTATGTCTTTGTCCTCCGAGTCTTCGTCCGATGAGTCACGCTGACGCTACAGCTGACGCGAAAAACCCCACCCGGTTATGAGCCCAAGTTAGTGCCAATTACCTCCAGCCGCGTTGACACCGCCCCTTGGCTTTTGGTATTCAAATGACACTCAATAGAAACCAGGTGACGATCGCTCGTCCAATCAGTGAAGATTCAGGTGTCGGAACACAGGACACACCTCTCTACCAAAACAACTCCTTAAAACAGGACAGACTAACAATCTAGCAGCTTTAGACAACAAATACAACAGTAACTTTAGCAGATAAAACTAGTTTAAAGAAGATACTTAGCAGGATCCAAGTAGTCAGTAGTCTCGCCTCACAGGTAGAAAATGCACAAGAAGACGCGTGATTGGTTGACGCTTCAGATTGCAGCTTCGTGAATTTGTCGCCCGTCGCTTTAACGTAGCGAGAAGTTTACATGTTCAGTAAGAATAAAACATGTTCAGGTAACAAAAATAACGTCGTAAAAATATGCAAAAAAGCTGCAAATGAAATGAAATGATTCATAAATCATCAAAATAAACCGATTGTCAAAAGAAGAAATCCGACGTGTCGTTTATGAAAAGAGGAACTACGAGTTTGTGGTCGGCTGCTTTTTTTGTGAAAGTCTGGATGTGTTACCGTGGTTACGTAGAGACTAAAACCACAAAGAAAACGTTCATGATTGTGAAAGTAAGAAAACACTCGCTCCCACCCTCTCTCCCTCTTCCTCCCTTTCCCTACCCCACTCTCTTCCTCCCCCCCCCCCTCTCTCTCCCTACCCCTCTTCCTCCCCCTCTATCTCTCTCCCTCCCTCTCTCTTCCTCTTTCTCTCCCCCTCTCTCCCCCTCCCTCTCCCGCCCCTCCCCCTCCAGGGCTACATCCTGAAGAAGGGTCACAAGAGGAAGAACTGGACGGAGCGCTGGTTCACGCTGAAGCCGACCTCCATCTCGTACTACGTGGCGGAGGACCTGGCGGAGAAGAAAGGAGAGATCTTATTGGACGGGAGCTGCGGCGTGGAGGCAAGAACGACCTGAAGGGCTTCTTTACAGCCTCCCCCACCTGTCAATAAACTAGAAGATGTTTGATGATTGATTATTAATGAACAGTGATGTCAGATAAACAGATTAACGATTAACTGGCGATCAATAATCACTTCTCTATAGATTATTGGGTCGATGTCATCGTGAATCAGTTTATGTCAGAAGTTTAGTGAATAAAAGAGATGAAAATATATTCTTTGGAATTTATTTTTTATTGATTAATGAATAATAATAATACATACAATTTCTATAGCACTTTTCAGAATACTCATATATGCTTTACAACACATAAAAAAATCCTAAAAGCTATTAAATTAAATGAATTAAGACAAGACTGATTGTCGTACTCTTCACGTTTGCTCGTGTGTATATAAACCTGTTGTTGTTGTTGTTATTTTTCTCTGCAGCCGCTACCAGATAAAGACGGAAAGAAGTGCCTGTTCCTCATCAGGGCGTCACATAAGAGCTTTGAGATCAGCGTGTCGGACAAGAAGAAGAAGCACGAGTGGATTCTGGGTAATTAGTGATGTCATCATTCCTCTTAATTCTCATGTTTTGTGTTTTTAAAGATTTGTGTTGATTATATTGATTTACATTCACTGATATGAAATGGGATTTTAAAAAATTGGAATTAAAAAGAGAAAGGAAAGCTTTTTCAAAAGTAGAATAAATCCAAGAACAAATAACATGAATCTGAACTTCTCCCATTTATAATAAATATACTCACCACATATTCTCATATTCATTCAACACATTTTGACCCTATAGTTATAATATTGCAAAAAATTTTAAATTTATATTATACAAAATATTTATGCTTGCAGTTGTTGTCAGTTTTTAAAACTGTCAAATTGTTATCAACATTAATATCATAAAGAATTTAATTATGAATACAAGCCCACGTTTCTCTTCCTCTTCATTTCTCGGTTCCTCTCAGATGAGCTTCAGCTCAATCTGCAGATCATTTTATTCATTCATTTTGCATTCTCTTGCGTATTGAAAAAATAGTGAAATATGCACTTTTATAATTTGAAGTTGAATAAACCCTATTTGGTCTTTGTTATTAACCTGCTCCTCACTGGTTCTGGACCTTCTCTTCCCCCTCAGCCATCCAGAGCTGCGTGGGCCTGCTCCGTCAGGGCCGGCCGGCGCCGCACCGCGAGGCCCGGCAGAAGCGGCGGGAGCAGCGGCTGAAGCAGCGCGCCGAGCAGGAGGAGCTGGAGCTGAGGATGAGCGAGCTGCAGTCGGCCAACGAGGCCAAGCAGCTGGAGCTGGAGAACATGAGGAAGGTGAGGAAAGAAAACAACAACAACAACACATTTAATGTTCACTGTGAATCCCGTCTGGTTGCCAGATACATATATATATATATATATATATAAATATATATACATATATAAATATATATATATTGAATATATATAAACATATATATTTAAATATATATATATAAACATATATATATATAAACATATATATATATATATATATTGATATAAATGTATATAAATAAATGTATAAATATATATATACATACATATATCTATAAAATACATATAAATATAAATATACATACATATATGAATAAATATATAATATATATATATATATATAAATAATTTGCTCAATTATTCTATATTATTTTTCCTTTGGGCGAGAAAAGATAATGAGCATCGGGTGGTGGAGGTTGTTTTTTCATTATTAAAATGTGAAATATATATTATATTAGAGGAAAAACACTGACTTCAGAGATTCAAATCTCATAAAACTAAAAGGACGGTTGGACTAAGAATGAAACAACAGTTCAGTAAATTAAACTGGGGATGTGTGAGACACAATATGAAGAAAAACAACGAGTTAACTGGGAATAGTAATGAATATTATCTGGGTGATTCAGTAGTTACACATACAGCGTCATCTCCAGATGCCATCAGGGGGAGGAAGGAAAGGAGAAGGGCGGTCACTGGAATGAGTTTGTGACTGGAGTTTGAGGGATTTCCCCTCCAAGGGAGTTTTTACACCTGTAGGATAAACAAAAAAAAGATATTTACTGTTCTTGCTTAAGAAACCGGAAGCAGCTCAAAGGGACCTGGAGGAGGAAAAACATTCACAAACATCTCTTGAGAAGCACTTTGTGTTTCAGTCTGTGTGTATCGGTCAAGATATAAATATGTATATATACACACACACATATATATATATATACAGACATATATCTCTCTATCATCATCGCTGCAGTTACAATGAGAACTGCTGACGCCATCACAACAAACGCCTCCAAGCCGAGTCGACGGCATTCCTCGGTGGTGAAGTCACAACTTCAACACAACGAGAGTGACGTGTGTGTTATCTGTGGAGATCTTCTAAACGCTGGTTTCAGTCACACACACACCCACACACACACACAAATGAAAGTAGGTCACCTCCAAAGCCTCATGAATACCAATAACAGCCCCTTGTGATGAAGGGTTCTCCCGGCTGCAAACGGAGGAGAGTGTGTATTGCACGGCGTTCGTCTCCATTGAACTCGTTTTTCCAGTAAATCTCCCCGAACCCGCCGCCGCCGTCTGACCGGTTGTGGCGGTGCGGTTCATCTCTGAATGCCGGTATCGGACCGGCTGCTTCCTGTTCACGCTGCGAGGGTTAAATTATAGAACAATGAACCGGGATGGATGGATATATATCATGTCTACGGAAGTTTTTTTGACACGTTTTGGCCTTTTGAGGGACACGAGAAACATTTAGTGTGACGGTTAAGCCGGTTAAGTTTAACTTCAACAAACTAGTTATTTAGTAAACTGAAACGGGTGTAAACGCAATTTTAAATGTGTGTGTGGTTGAATCCCTTTATTAGACACACATATAGACTTTTATTCAATATAATACGACAGATCTGCCACTAATTCAACATTTAGGAAGATGCTAATGTTTGTTTGTTTGTTGTTGTTGTTGACACTGTCGGAGAGTTTTCAATTGAACTCGGTTCATTACTGAGTCGTAGTCGGTGATGGCGCATTACATCGAAACGTGTTGTTCATTCATGTTTATTCAATACGTGTCAAGTCAAACATGATTTAGATTTTATAGAAAAATATATAAAACGAAAGAAAAAAAAATACACATAATTGTAAATTAATAAAGCAATTAGGAAAATGGCAAAAATAATCGCAAATTAACTCATAAACAAAGCAATTGGTAAAATACATTTTACGTAGTCTAACGATCAGGCATGGGAAAGTTGGCGGAGCTAAAAAAAAGCCACCGGAGATAACAGCGGGGCGCTTTTTAGAAGACATTCGAGGTCGAGCGACAGATGGAACAAATGAAAAGAGACGTCTGTAAGTCCGGAGAGGCAGCCGGTTCTTCACCTCCTTCTACTTCAAGGAGCTTTCCTTCATTAAATGGAATAATATATATAACTTGAAGACAATAAAAAGAGGGGAAAAGGAACAAGTTGTTGTGTCGCGAGTGGAA
This sequence comes from Pseudoliparis swirei, assembly GCF_029220125.1. Taxonomy (NCBI): domain Eukaryota; kingdom Metazoa; phylum Chordata; class Actinopteri; order Perciformes; family Liparidae; genus Pseudoliparis; species Pseudoliparis swirei. The sequence goes on along the minus strand of NC_079393.1, from coordinate 4,111,077 downwards.
TCCAGTCTGAATCTGTGAAGATGGATCAATTCCTCTCAAGTTGGGAAATTGCAACGCCTTAAAAAACGGAAACTTGACCGTGTGACTTAATTCAATATAATCCCGTTCAACAGCACCGCAAACTAGAACCTCAATAAAAACCCAAAAGATGGATGGACACATCTCTTCTCTTTGTAAAAAGGTGGCAGATGAGGCTTCATTAGATCCTCCAGGTGTACCTAATAAATTGACCACCGACCGCATTAACAATACATCGGTTTAACTCTTGAGATCAGATTCATAAAACGATGGGCATGGTTCTGTTTTTTAAAATCTCAATAACTGTGAAGCACGAGACGGCCGTCATAGAACAGTAATCGTCGCCCTCGATGACTCGTCTCCGTCTCTCCTCGAGTCGTTAAAAACATCGGCAAAGAGGAAGAAGCTCCGTTTTTTGCCGCACGTGAATATTTATAGCACTATTATTATTAATCCATCACATGTTCCTCTGACCCGTCAGCGGCAGATCATCCTTCCACACGCCGGACACACACACACACACATACACACACACACACACACACACACACACACACACACACACACACACACACACACACACACACACACACACACACACACACACACACACACACACACACACACACACACACACACACACACACACACACACACACACACACACACACACACACACAGCGCTTCATCAACGATCAGTGAAGCGGGACATCAAGGGTTAAATGTCAATAAAGTTTATTGATTGGATTATTTCCCTCCTCTTATCGCTCACTTATCACTGCACACGTGCGCTCGCTGCATGTTCTGCTTTTATAAATAACAGTTGATGAGTGGGGAAGTGTGTGTGTGTGTGTGTATGTGTGTGTGTGTGTGTGTGTGTGTGCATCATTTACACATCTGGCCCCTGGACTCTCAGTATTTCCACCGTTCTTTTCACAGCGGGCGTGTCTAATCTAGGAAATATAGGAAATATTTCTAGTTAAATGAACTTCATAGATGTTTATTTGTTTTACTTTGTATTTGCATTATTTTCTTCTTCTACATAATTAATCATGGTTGTCAGAGGCTGAGGTCTAAGATTTAAATTGCTAAAGTACTGTTTCCCTGTGATTGTTGAGCAAGTGGATCACTTTCATAGCATTGACACATATGTGTATATATATATATATATATCTATATATGTATTTTAGCTGAATAGGTAATCTCAAAGAGTATAATTCCTAAGCGTAACTACCAAAGCGGCGTCTCCGCGCTGCAGTCCAACGGGTTCCCGTGGTGGTTTTGTAACTTGTTTGTCTTTGTGTGACACTGCTCTCTAATGAACGCACAACAATCTGCCATTGAGGTGCAAGTCCTGTCTCACAGAGGGACAATGAGAACACACACACACACGCACACACACACACACACAAGAGACAGCATGGCTCTCACACTATTCTGCTATGTGTGTGTGTATATATATAAACTGAAAATGACACACTGTATATATGTGTGTGTGTGTGTGTGTGTGTGTGTGTGTGTGTGTGGTAGACTCTCAAGTCTTAAAGACGCAGTAACGAAGAGTCTGTATACTTTTAAATTTAAGTAGTAAATCACCATTTTCAGTCACCTTTTATATTTTTATAAACATATATTATAAACATATTATTTGCAGTTATATATCTATATATATCTCTCTCTCTATATATATATATCTATAGATATATATATATAGATATATACATGGATATATGTATAATTATATCTATATATATAGATATATTTATCTATCTATATATATATATGTATATATATTTATATATCAGAGATGCTTTCAATTGTTCACAGATTTCCGTTGTGTGTTTTTTTTCGTGCTCTTTTTCTGGCCGGTGAACATTCTTTCACATTAGTTCGTGACGTTGACGTCTGAGCTGAACTTTTCCCACCGCAGTAACACAAACACTTAATATTCTTCTCCATTGTCCACGTGAGTAAACACACACAAGAGGCACGTGGAGCGGCAATAATTAAACATCACTTTATCCTATTTGTTATATATTTTTAAAAGGCCACCACGCATATCAACGGATGAACTCCATGGATCTATTTTATTTGACCTTTTTGTAAATTTCAGGTTTTTCTTTTGAAATCTGCATATTTCCTCGACTCCTTCACTCTGCCTCCTCTCGGGAGCGTCATCTCTTTCTTAATGGATTAATAAATAAGTTAAAAAGGTCCTTTAAAAAAAATCTCCTTGGAGTATCTGACCTCTGCCCCCCCCCCCCCCCCCCCCTCCAGGCTCTGGAGGAGGCGGCGATTGACGCAGCAGAAGAAGAACGAAGGCGCCTCCAGACCCAAACTGAACTGCAGGACCGCTACAGGACCGACCTGGAGAGAGAGCAGACGGTACGCCCTCCATTCATGTCCCCGTTCCTTTAAGATACAGCACCTTTTTGGGAAGGAAAACACCAGAAAAATGTGATTTATACGCATAGAAATGTTTAAAAACTGTAAATCCTCACAAGCTAGACGTAGCCAATGTGTGACATCATGATCCAAACGCTTGGTGTGGACCTGCAGGTCCGGAAGCAGATGGAGGAGCAGGTGGCCCAGAAGTCCACCGAGCTGGAGCAGTACCTGCAGCGGGTCCGCGAGCTGGAGGACATGTACGGCCAGCTGGAGGACGCCCTGGACAACGAGAAGCGCGCCCGGCAGGAGGAGGAGGCCGTCCGCCGGCTGCAGGCACGGTGGGTTCATAGAGGAGGAGGAGGAGGAGGAGGAGGAGGAGGAAGAAGAAGTTATCGCAATATTCATTCATTGGCCAGAGACCAGGAGGTTAATATACAGGGTTCATACACATGAAACCAAATTTCCATGACCAAATATTTTGTGAAATCTAGGTGTATACGTGATAGTAGATTATCCCTGAGCTACTGTTGCCATGGCTACCGAACGTTTTCAGCTACGGTGCGTTCACTCGCAGTGCGGAAAAAAAAGAAATTGCACCGCCAGTATGAGAGCGTGTTTAAAAAAAAAATGTATTTTTTCAAACTCAGCGTAAATGGAGAATGTAAATATAACAAGACATCATTTTCATTTCTTTTCCAAAACTTTTGGGATTTTAATTTTTTCAAGGACTAACTATTTTTAAATTCCATGATTTTTCCAGGTTTTCCATGAACCGTGTGAACCCTGTTACACCAGAGTAAATAATATTAATGTGAATAAGTAAATACTAGTGACAGAGCAAATCAGGCGTTGAGAGAATACTCATAATCCAAAATAAATCAGAAAGAAAGAAGAGGAATCGCATCAGAAACCCTCTTAAAAGTGTGTTAAAACAAACAAACACACACACACAGGATCCATAGAACAACATTCTGCGTTGTCCACGTCTGATATGAAATATTTGACGTCTACCTCGTCACGTGGGTCGAGTCTGTTCAGACATTCAACTTCTACTTCCCTCTCTCTCTCTCTCTCTCCACGTTTCCTTCCTCTCTGCTGACGTTTACTTTCCACCTCACGGTTGATTAAAGTCCTGGTCCAGTCCATTATCATTTTTTGAGGGGGGGGGTTTAAGGACAGGCATGGGGCTGATTTGAGTCTCATGTGACCCGGTGAGTTCTCTTTCATCAGTAGCACCACAGGACTTCCTGTGGGCCAATGTACTTGCCCAATTTTTCCATCAGGTTTATATCTGACAGACAGAACATCCATTAAAGCAACAGTGCTCTCACATTTGTGTAATTTAAATCTCTGGCTGCCTTTCTTGATATAGAGAGAGTGTTTAATTCAGAATAGTAACAAAACAAAGTCCATAACTACACATCAGCACCACCTGCTGACTCGCCGAGGTATTACAACCACCTCATTGTAGAAACACACATTAGTAGTTACTGATGAACTCTTTCACTGCGTTTTGATTTAGATAAAAGGGTTGACATTAAATATATTCATTACTTTGATTTGTATATCCACATGCATATATATATATATATGTAAATAAATAAATCTCTCTCTATATATATATATGTGTAAATAAATCTATAAATATACATTTAAAAATCTATAAATATATATATAAATACATAAAATATATATATATATATATATAAAACAATATATATAAGTAAAAAAAGAAATATATATACATCCACATATAGATGCCTGTTTATATATTCACAAATATTTGTGTAAATGTCCACGTGTAAACAGTATGTGTATGTGTGTGTGTGTGTATAAATACATAGCAACAATTTTTGGATTGTACATCAGCTCATAGTCTTTAACATTAAAAAATATAAATAACCTCCACACGTTAACTTCCCTCCTTTTTAAGACATCGTTTCATGTGAATCTGAAACGAAGGCTCAGACCATCTGGACAGACAAACGGGATTTATCATCCTGACCCACCTCCGTGTCCGTGAGCAGGTTGCTGGAGGAGGAGGCCGCCAAGAGGGTGGAGCTGGAGGAGTTCCACCTGCGGCAGCAGCGCGCCCTCTTGGAGACGGAGGCTGAGAAACAGGAGCTGGAGAAGGAGCGCCTGGCCAAGGAGAACGCCCTGCAGGCCGCCATGACGCAGCTGGAGCAGCTGGAGCAGGAGAGGCACGGGGCGCTGGAGCAGTACCAGGTCAGCTGGTGGAGGAGGAGGAGGAGGAGGGGGGGGGGGCGAGACCAGAAGAGCAACCTGGTTGTTTCTAAATCAATTTACAGTCATTTAAAAAGACAAAGTAATCAAGTGTATGGACCGATAAAAAGGCCTATTGTCGCTCCCAGATTATCGCCACCAGATCTCAAACTTCACGTCAATTTGTGCATCTTGAACAAAGAAATGCCAAATAGTCACAAAGCAACAGTTTGCTAATGTAGAGCTTTAGTTTAGTTTAAATAGCAGTGTGTTGTGCAGTAATTAAGAATTTACAATGACATTATGACTTCATATCTGTCTAAAAAAAATAAAAAAGAGGAGTTCTTTGTAAAGAAGTATCTTTCCTCACCACATGGTGTCACTGTTTGACACGTGACGGTAAAATCCAGACGGGAGCGTAGGTTATTTCAAAAAGCTTAATTCTTAAATTCATAAACGTTTGTGTCTCGTTGTTTTTCTCGCGTGAACAGACGGTGATGAAGAAGCTGGAAGACGCGACCAACAAGACCAAGACCTGGAAGCACAAGGTGGCCGAGCACGAGGGCATGTTACGGCTGATCCAACCAGGTACACACACACACACACACACACACACACACACACACACACACACACACACACACACACACACACACACACACACACACACACACACACACACACACACACACACACACACACACACACACACACACACACACACACACACACACACACACACACACACACACACACACACACACACACACACACGTCCACACGTCCACACGTCCACACGTCCACACGTCCATACGTCCATTTAGGTTCACTGTAATAAATATATTGGGTCAATCATTATGCACAAAGCCAGTTTTGCATATCAGATGAGGGACTACTTCTTCCTTTTAAAGGTTTTACTGAGAGCACAATAGTAAACTGTGTTTGAGGTGCGACAGAAAGAGACTTAAAACTACGTCAAACGGAAACTATTAAAAGGTTATTTTGTTTTTGTGGAGCGGATTTCGTCTGAGCTGCAAACTCCTGCCACGAATACATGTAATCTTCGTCTTCTTCACTTCACAATAGTGTTCATCAGTTAATTTATTAGAGGAGAACTTGACTCTTTTTTAAATATGAGACTCAGCCAGCTAAAAAAAAAATATTCCAACACAAATTAATAATCACGTGTAGGACAAATAATTACTTCTCGTTGCTTTTAGATTTCCTCAATACTAAATATACAGATTTATTTCCTTCCTCCAAGGTCCATATATATTTTATATGTAAATAAATATATAAATAAAAATAAAAATATATATAAATATATATATAAATACATTAAAAATATATATAAATAAATATATAAAACAATATATATAAGTACAATATATATATAAATATATATATACATCCACATATAGATGCATGTTTATATATTCACAAATATTTGTGTAATTTAGCTTTTGGATTTCCTCAATACTAAATATACAGATTTATTTCCCTCCTCCAGGGTCCAAGGGACAGCAGCTGATCACCAATTGGGGTCCGGCGGCCTTTTCTGACGCAGAATTCAGTTCCAGGCAGAAGAAGTGGCAGGAGACCAAGAACCAGGCGACCCAGGCCCAGTAGAGACCCCGTTAGACCTGAACCGGAGAGGACTGACTGGATGGGGGGGGGGGGGGGGGGGAATTCAACTGGATGATAGTTTCAGGCATTTTCAACAAACAAACAAAAAGCTCAAGTTATTAATATTAATATTCATCCATCATCCACCACAGATGAAGTCATTTTGGGCCAAGGAGCAATCTGAACTCCTCAAAAGTTAATCCCACATTTACAAAATGACTATTCACAACAACCAGACTCCATTCAACTTGCATTTAAATGAAATCTGACTTTAAGATGTGCCGGTTATGACGGGTCACGAGTGGAAAAGAGTGCCCGCCGCTACCTCTTTAACCTTTTGTAGATGTCACATCTATGACATGCACTACTTCTGAAACCAGAGTTCAACGCCAGTTGCTCGAGCATGTTCCAGGTCCACGTTGTTTGGGAAACCGTTGGGACATATAAATATAAAAAGGGACTTTTTGTACGTACATTAATTATGCTTTCCCCCCCCACGTTCCTTATTAAATTAGTCACGCTGCATGCAGGCAGCATCAGTAAAGGGTGACATGTCATGTAAAGTCCATGATGTCCAACAACGTGGTCTTCTAAACAACCTGAACTATAATTCATGTGTAGGCTTCACTAAACATGTTCTCACTGTTATAAAAGGTGTTTTATAGATTTATATCTGTCTAAAAGAACCGCCTCTTAAACATTTCCTGCTTGTAAATAGTCAGAAATAGGGCATTCGGCTAAAATCTCACCCACAATGCTAACGGCAGAACAATTGTCCCGTGTTGTTGTTGTTGTTGTGTAACCACCAGTGCCTTTGATATGGTCATGAGTGAACATTGTGATTTCTATATTATGTTTTTATATAAATATATAAATGTAAAAATCAAAAGACTGAACTATGGAGTAAACGTCTTAAATAACTGGCTTTCTGTATTTTGTCTTTGTGTACATTTGCTAATTTTTTTAAATATCACAAATACGACAGCAGAAATTTAAAACGTTACTAAACTGTAGTTTTCCTTTAATCAAAATACTCTTGTAAGTGAAGATAAATGAAATGTGAAGTATTTCCTTTTTCAACACAGAAGATTGTCATTTGATGTGGAGGACAGAAAATGACGCAAGTATAAATAAATAAATGCATGAATAAATACAGGAATAAATAAAGAAATGCTTAAATAAAGCTATAAATAAATAAATACAGGTATAAATAAATAAATGCTTAAATAAATCTAAAAATAAATAAATACAGGAATAAATAAATAAATGCTTAAATACATCTATAAATAAATAAATACAGGAATAAATAAATATAAGTTATACCCAAATATATTTATACATTTCTGTATTTCTTCATTTATTTATGTCTCTCTTTATGTGTCCACACGTATTTCTTCATTTGTTTATGCGTGACATTTATCTGTCCTTGTATGCAAATGAGCTGGGGGGTCAATTTGAAGTGAGATCAGTGGCAATTGGATGATCACACAAGCGGTACTACACACAGATGTCCACCTGGGGGCGCCAGAGGGCAACAAACAGCTCTGAGACAGAAGTTAAGTGTTCCTGATGCTAGAGACAACAGAAGCGTGATGGAGAGACACTTTCTGTTAAAGTGGAGTACATGTTGTACCTGCGGCTCATCTGGGCACTAAACGGGGACTTCATTTCCACGACTTCCCCTTCTAGAACTTTCATATTCCCCAAAACATGCAGTGTTATTACAATTATACTGTTAATATTTAAAGAAACTTGAGTTGAACACACTTAAATATTAAACTAAGAATGTTGGGGGGTATTTCTAAAGTATTTTTATGATATCCTTTTAATGTTTGATTTTAAAAATATATATTTTTCTTTCAAAAACTGTTTTTTCTATTCATTAAGACCTCAAATTAATGGACAACGGTTCAATTTGAACGTTAACGAGAGAAACCATCGGTCAATCAACCAGATGACAAAGTTTATATCCAACTTGCTTTTTTTTATAACCGATCGATCGTTTTAAAATCGTTACTGAAATGTTGAGGGTGTGAATATCTTTGGGTTTTGGACATAAAAGTTATTAATGTAGTTTAAATTACATTGTGTTGTTTTTAAATGGTTTACTTATTCCATAAAGGATGAACACCAACAAAAGATGGCCAACAACAGCAAATATATGTAATATATTGTGTTAATGTCTAGATTAATAGTGTTTTACACACTCCTTGACCTCCTGATTTCATCTTTATTGTCCAGTACTCTTGCTGCTCCAGCCGGTGCTTCGCTGTCGTTTAATCTGCAGAATTTTTTCCACCCCTCCGAGCGACCCGACCGGCGCTCGGCTCGTCGCGACGCGGTTCAACGTGCCGAAAAAGAACAACAGTATCGAAAAAATGTTATGCAGAACAGACCGCCGGCTTAAGAAAAAAAAGAAAAAAAAAGATCCCCAACTAAATTAATTCACTCCATCCTCTCCTCCGTATCGTGCAACAATTGTTAATTTGAGTGGAGACGGGAGAGACCGAACAAACACACACACACTCGAAATACGTTCCCAAAAAAAAAAAAGAAGAAATGTGCGGTCCAGATGCGCTCGGCGCATACCGCAGCTGCACTAACATCGCTTTATGCAACAAGATGATCATTAACGCAGAGTGCCGCGCTCTGTAAAAAGAAAAATCCCCCCCTGCCGCCCGCCCGTCACCCCCAGCAGCGTCTGCATCCCATCATGCCTCTCTCTCTCTCTCCCTCTCTCTCTCTTTTAAACATCCTCACACTCATCAGCCCGAGGTTGCGAGGCTTGTGGCACGCGCGCTGCATTCCTGGGAGGTGATGCGAAACAGAAATGCATTAAATTCCCCCGATCTGGAATCCATCGCAGGGGGTGTGTGTGTATGTGTGTGTGTGTGTGAGAGAGAGGGGGAACGCAGTAATGGGGGTGGAGGGGGGTTGGTCGAGAAAAAAAAGGGAGAAGGATAAGGCGGGGTTAAGGGGTCTCACTGCCCCCTCGAGTCCCGGAGCGTCGGAGATACAAAAAAGTTTGAAGACGTCTGAGGAATTCAAAATATATAGGGTTAGAAAGCTTTAGGAATTTGGGGTTCCCGGGGGCCCGCAGAGTTTTTTTTTTTTTTTTTTTAACGGATCAGCGGAAGTACTCCTGGGACAGTAAAAAAAGAAAAAGAAAAAAGAAAAAAAACGCCTGCGGAACATTCACCTTCCTTCCACAGCGACGTGACAATTCATGGGACCCCAGGGGGGTGATATACCGGCGCGTTGAGAAGTCAGCGAAAACATCTGGACCGGAGAGAGAGAGAGAGAGAGAGAGAGAGGGAGACAGAAATAGCACATCGCCCCATCTCCACATTATAGGATTAAAAGGTCCCGTAGAAAAAATTCCTGCGGGGGGCCAACAACGCAAACATATGTCGCCCCCTTCTCGTGAAAGAGGAAAAAAAGACAGAAAAGAACGAGAAGAGGGTCCAGAGTCTTCAACCTTATTTCACCTGCATGAGGTCCGTCGCCACATGTCCCCCCCTCCCCCCCCCCTCCGGACGTTTCACAACATCAAATTAAGGATTTGTGTAATAATGTGGGACTCGCACCAAATGACTGCAGGTTTTAGTTTGAGTAGATTTCTTGAGGTGCGAGGAGAAGGATTTTGGGAAAAAAGGGATCTGGCTCCAATCAGCGCATCCGACCGAGGTCGACCCCGTGTGTGTGTGTGTGGGGGGGGGGTCAAAACAACTTTTCTCAAATTGTTCAATCCAGATATAAATGTTTTTTTGGGGACAATAATAAGAGCCGAGCGATACGGGTGAGCCGCGTGCCGCTCTGACCTCGTAGGTCAAAGGTTACTACGGAAACGTGTAAAAAAAATTTTTTGTAAAACTCACACACTTTCCAAGAAATTAATGCACCCTAAAATACACACACCTCCATGCATGCTCATGGTCCACACCTGGATACGTGATTGTGGACACACACACTTCACACACCCTAAACCGCTCCAGTATCGCTGAGTCTCTCGTCTGACTCCATCCCAGAGGAATGCTGTACGTGACAAGATAGACTCCTCAAGTCTCTTCCTCGTCTTCCTCCTCTGTGAACACAGAAGAATGTGTGGCAAGGCGCAAATGTAAAACACAAGTGTTTCTGTGAAGCAACCCCCAAGGACGGCTCCGCGCTGCTGCCAGCACATCAAGTTGTTGTTCTTCTTCTTGTTCTTCTTCTTGTTCTTCTTCTCTTTCTTTCTTTATTTGCAGTTGAGAACTGTCTGACTTTTCGTGGCTGAGCCAAGTTCCGAGCTGAGCATCGTTTACCGGCGTCCGACTCTACTGCACCAGAGTGGATGAAAATGAGAAGAAAACACAGTGCTAAAAATACCCAGAGTGCATCAGGGTTAAGAGGAAGCAGGTGAACCGAGACGCTGGAGCTCTTCTGGCTTGATGAGGCGATGGAGGAATTACCTGCACTGTATCATCTCCCTCCCTCCCTCCCTCTCTCTTCCTCCCTCCCTCTCCCTCCCTCCCTCTGTCTCCCACTTTTTATCTCTCTCCCCCTCCCTCGCTCCATCTCTCTCTCCATCCCTCCATCCCTATCTCTCCCACCCCCCTCTCTCTCTCCCCCCTCTCTTCCTCCCTTCCTCTCTCTTCCTCCCTCTCTCTCTCTCCCTCCCTCTCTGTCTCCCACTTTTTATCTCTCTCCCCCTCCCTTGCTCCATCTCTCTCTCCATCCCTCCCTCCCTATCTCTCCCACATTATCTCCCTCCCCCCTCCCTCTCCTTCTCTTCCTCCCTCCCTCTCCCTCTCTTCCTCCCCCTCTGTCTCCCACTTTTTATCTCTCTCTCCATCCCTCCATCCCGATCTCTCCCACCCCCCTCTCCCTCTCTCCCCTCCCTCTCTCTCTCCTTCTCTTCCTCTCCCTCTCTCTCTCTCTCCTTCTCTTCCTCTCCCTCTCTCTCCCTCTCTCCTTCTCTTCCTCTCCCCCTCTCTCTCCCTCCCTCTCTCTTCCTCCCTTCCTCTCTCTCCCCCTCTCTCTCTTCCTCCCTTCCTCTCTTTACCTCTCTCTCTCCCTCTCTCCCTCCCTCTCTCCCTCCCTCTCTCTCTCTGCCTCTCTTCCTCCCTCTCTCTCTCTTCCTCCCTCTCCCTCTCTATTAAAGACGAGTGTGTGATCGCAGCACAATCGGCTTTGTTCTCCCGTCAAGAAGAAGACATACGACTCCCCCCCCCCCCCCACTGTCATGCTCCTCCACCGGCCCGGAGCTCCGTCACTCCTCAACATCCCATAATCTGAACACCAACGTGACTAATGGACATTTCGGGAAAAGAGACACGCCAGCGACACCCTGTTGAGATCAGCGCCTAAAAATAAGTCGTATAAAAACATAAAAACAGTGTGAATGAGTCACTTTAAAGTCCATTGTGCAGTTTATAGAGTATCGAGGCTGGGCGACACGGTCGGAATCCTCCATTAGCAGGAACTTCATTATTTATAACTCATTTATAAGGAACTTGTGTGCAAAATATTCAGATTTTCTTGTTAATATCATTCTGGCAAAGCAACAACAATCAGCAGATTCGTTGATGAAGTTGCAACCTTATTTTGGATAATATAAAATAGGCAGTAGAGTGTGCAGCGTAACAAACATTACACTTTAAATTATTATTTTTACTATTATTACCTTCGCATTGGAAATGCAGGTTGTTTTGATCGCCGTGTATTTATTTATTTATTTGTATGCGTGTTCCTCGCATAACTCAAAAAGTATTAAACCGAATCGCATGACATTTGGTGGGATGATTGGTTATTATCCGGGGACCATTTGATTAGATTTTGGGATGGATCGGGTCAAAGGTCAAGGTCATGAAAAGGTCAAAATCTTCTTTTTACCATAGCGCGGTCAATTTCTATCCAATTGGCATGCAACTAATGCCAAAATGTTCATAATTCAATGCCCAATCTTGTGATATGCGAAGGTATGCGCTCTACCGAGTGCCCATTCTAGTTACTTTTATTATAGTTATTATTATTATGTCATTAAGCTAACGCTTTTATCCAAAGTGACTTATAACCCCGTCACATTCACACACCGTAGACGCAGCTACAGGGAGCAACTCAGGGTGAAGCGTCTTGCTCAAGGACACATCGACTAGGGCGGGGATTGAACCGCCGACCCCCTGATTGAAAGACGGACCTCCTAACCACAGTCGCCCCTCAAAGCGACCAGGACGTGTATTTTCTATCGAGAGAAGGAGGGACGAGCGTTCCAGAGTCTTCAATGATAAAATACGTTTTCAAATCATAAGTTTTAGAATCCACCGACACCGCTCCGTCTCATCCGGCAGTTGCCAAACATCCAAACATCCAAACATCCACACATAGAGGCTCACTCTGTCAACGCCCCGTCACGACCGAGGAGAGACATACGTAGTAAACAAACACGTCGGGACTGACAAACGGCCTCCGCTTTAAACGTCTTGGGGTAAATAGATTCCCGAGGCCGTCTCTCCGCTCTGCGACGAAACATTCCACAGAGTCCTAACGAGGACAACGTGACGAGCAGTTTGGGATAAACTCTCCGACTCCAACAAAGTGTCACACACAATCACCGAGAAAGAGAGAGAGAGAGAGAGAGAGAGCCAAGAGTGACATCTCCGCGGTGACTCAGGGCAGCAGAATGCGACGCAGCCGGAGACACGGGGACAACAATACTAAACATGATATTTTCCAGGAAAAAAAGCGTTTATGTGACACTTGTGGGACCGTCCATCTGCCGGATTTGGGAGGAAACTATGTGGAATTTAAACCCCCCAAAACATCTTGAAAATGTGATCTACATTTTTGCTCTGCTTGATGCATAAGTGCGTGAATAAAAGAGAGGATGGGTGGTAGACGGAGAGGGAAGCGTCCCTCCGAGCTCTCGTTGTTGACGTGACCGCCGTTGGCTTCCATTGGCTCGGAGAGACACGCACACACTTTCAATTTAGAATAGAAAACGAGGAATGTCGCAAATTTAAATTCCCAGAGGAGCAGGAAAACACTTGAGAGAAGAGAACTGGAATAAGTGATGTTGACCCCCACCCCAATATGAATCCGATTTGTGACATGCGCATTTCCTGCACGTCATTGTCCTGAAAACGAATAAAAAGATCAGATTGTAGAAGGAGATCATCTATAATTGAATAATAAGGAATGTATTTCTTGACCAACAATACAAAACTAAACTTTATAGCCGCGGGGGGTTGTTGTCAAAATAGATAACTTCTTCCGCCAATTCCCCCGCCCACTGGAATGTGAAGACTCCGAGTCCATCCCGGACATATTTGCACTTTCAACACAACAATAAAAAAATAAAAAAAGAAGAAGTGAGAAATCAAAAATCGCAAACATGTGTCTGCTGGGGGTCAACAGGAAACATTTGGTCTGAATCATTGGTGGCGTGGCGTCAACAAGGTGCTGGAAAAACACATTCCTCAGGCGATCTCCGCGGGTCCGGATCGACACGAGAGCTTCACGAAAGATCCGTGGGCCGAACGTCCACGACGCAACACTCAAACCCAAAAGGTGCCATCTTGGATTGGGATCTGGTCGAGAAGGACAGCGAGCGTCAGCCATCTTTGAAGTGCTTGTGCCGAAAGTGCGAGCGTGTGCGGTGTGTTGACGCAACGGCATCTTTAACGGATCCAGTGCCCGATGTCGGGAGGTGTGTCGGGGCTAAATGTAGACATGGCTGACGCGATGCTGGGAAGGAGGGATGGAGGATGGAAGAGACTGGAAACTGTGAATAAATAATTACATCCTCATTTACGCCGAAGAATCCACGACACCGACTACATCCGCGGTCAAAGGGATGCGTGTTGGACTACGGTACGGATTAGGATTATTAGTAGAACTTCAGGGTCCCTTTTGTTTGCAATTAATAAAAACTAGATGCCACTTCACCATCGTAATTAGCAGCCTTAACTCAGATTAGTTCCGTAAGTCTTGCATTCAAAAAAGTAGGCCAACAAATAATGAATTAGCCATTATAAACATGTTTAAGCTAGCTCGTAGCTCTGTAGCTCGTAGTTCACGCTAGCTACGAGCAGTGCTATCCATTCTTTTGTCAGTGCGCCATGTGAACGGCTATTACAGGGAATACGGCCGAAGAGGTTTTTAATGTCGTCATTGTCAATCGTCGTTTTGTGCTTTTTTTTTTAAAGTATCGGTTCAGGCACCGTTTAGGCACCGGTATCGTTTTATCGGAAAAAGAAAAAAAACTATACCCATCCCTAGTTTTCAGCATCGCTGACAATATGGACGTGTTAAAAAAACAAATGCAGGTGATAACTAGCAACACAACTCAATAAATGGCGATACCGGTCCGGTCATTTTGGTCCAGAAAGAAATATTTGGGCAACTTTAGGACTTTGAACATGTTCTCCAGACTTGGCTGACTCTCTGGCCTTTACTCTAGCACCCACTACGGGATTGAGAATTTTGCCTTTCACCAAAATAGCCCAACGCATATTCGATGGGTTGCCGTGGCGCCCGCCGCAGCGACTCCTAGCGCAACGATAACGGTAAAACCCCCGTGACGTTTCGAAGAAGAAATGTGAATCCAATCTGAACATCTGGTGTGTGATTAAGTCGAAAAGTATCAAACTGCCGATACGACGCAGTAAGAATCAGAACAATTTCTCATCTGTGTTGATTCCTGTGTAATTTGTCAAATCACGTAGCACCATTTTTTGGGGGATATTGACATTGCTTTTAATTGAGACGGATTAAAAATGGCCAACATAAGTGATTAACATCTGTGGCCTGAATACGTGTTGAGATTTCTGGCCCTATCAGTATTGTTTTGGAAAATAGTGTCTGACACGTACCCACATCTTTAAATGACTAATAATGGAAAAGATGGAGCTCCTAGCAAATCCTCTTGAATGATCTCAGTGGCCGTCTCTCACGCAGCATCTGAATGTCGTCTTGTGGAGATTCACCTACGAGACCAGATGGGTACCACAGGGCGCAGAAACTGGGTATTAAGACTTTAAGTAACTGAAATAATTCACACGTTTGTTTTCCAGACACAATTTAACAAGTACCAGAAGTCATGGAGTTTCTTCTAGCCATCGTTTTGCCTTTGCCAGTATTATTTTTCTGTGAATGTGTCAAAAAACAGCCCCACATTAAGAAGAAAAAGTGTGTTTTAGGTATCAGTAGCTGTGTTTCCGTATAATAGTCAAGCTAATTTTTTGCAAACTATTCTCAAAAAATAACAAAGGTGAATAATGCACGTCACCTGGTTTGGGGTAAATAAACTAGGCTACAGGGTATATTGGGCAGAAGTTGGCGCTGTAGGATACGCATGGCTGTAAACAACCAATAAACAGCAGAAGCAGTAGTGCTATATCGTGCTATATTCTTTTAACTTGAAAGTGTTACAGGAACATATTTATTACATAAATTATCAACCAGGCGGCAACCTCCTGTTCTGAAGTTTAAAAAAAAACTTGCATTCTCTCTCCTGACCACCAGGGGGCGGCGACTCTGGTTGTATAGAAGTCTATGCGTCATGTATTAAAGCTGCATTCTCTCTCCTGACCACCAGGGGGCGACTCCTGGTTGTATAGAAGTCTATGCTTCATGTGTTAAAGCTGCATTCTCTCTCCTGACCACCAGGGGGCGACTCCTCTGGTTGTATAGAAGTCTATATAATGACTCCACTTCTCTCTTGATGTATTCCCTCAGTAAACGTTGTAAACATGAGTTTATGTCTCAATCTCTAGTTTCAAGTCTTCTTCTATACAGCATGATGTCATCATTTAGTACATTATGGTCATTTAGAGTCAAACAGACCATAAAGCAGGGGACGCTTTAGGGGCGGGGCTACAGAGACTTGGACTAATTGGAATCAGCCAGGGTTGCGTCATCCGGACAGTAGCTGCTGGTGGCCTCAAGCGGACATCCATCATGGTGGAACAGTATTTGGACTAAATATTCTTCATGTGGGAAAAGACAGACTCACATTAATACGTGGAGCCGCATAATGCAGTCAAGAAGGGAGCACATTTCCTCATGTTTAGGTACTTTTTAGCTGACTGTCAGCCTGAAGTGTCAAAATCTCATCCTCAATTTCTTGATGCGAGTGAATCAACCTCAATGTCTTCCATCGCTCCCGAAATCTCTGCAGGAATTTCCCCCGACTAAGCCATCTCACAATCAGTGTGTAGCGATATCTCCTGGCAAAGCCGTCTTTGAAGAGCTCTCGCTCGAATGGAACGGGCGATCTTCGTTGACGCATCCATTATTTCAGCTTCAACGAAGGTCTCGTTTGTCATCTCTCCATCTTGAAAGCACTTCTTGTGCTTAATGATGGAGCGACTCGGCAGTGAGAGAAATGACTGCTGTCCGGACGACTGTGATTATAGTTTCTTCACCTTTCTCTTTCTCAGTTCAGTGTTGTAGTTTTTATGAACAGTTCGAAATTCGACATTTCCCTTCTTCGGAATAGCAATGTCAGAAATACCCACTTTGATTATGACATTGTAAAAAAGTCATCCTCTAATTCGTCATGGAAGCGATACGTTTTTGGTTTCTTACTTGGTCCAGCTCCCCCACTCATTTCTATAACCTTTCTTTAGCGTTAGCCTTCTAATTTAGATATACTAACTAATAAGCTTACCGGCCCTTTGCCGTAGTTTGCGTAGTTGGGTTGACCGCGCAAAGACTTGATCTCAGACTGGTTTGTATGTCAATCATGGCGTACGTCCCATCATCCATCCTCCCATTTGCTAACTGTTAGCCGCCAACGTCTATTGATTTTTTAATTAAATGCAATCTTTTTTGAAAGTTTATCTTCGGCGTCCTCCCCGCACTACCGTTGGACGACGTAATAGGCCACCCTCATTCCGCAATCCAAATATGGTCACTTCGTTGTTTCATGGTCACTGGTTGCAAAAAAAGCCAAGATGGCGACGACCGTAATCCAAAATGGCGAGGTTTTAAAACGGCAGAACATAAACCAGACGTCATCTCTCAACTCCAAATCCATTCACGTCTCTGAATAGGTCAGGATCTCCTAGTTATCCCTCACCGTGGTATCCAATGGTTACATCGGCTTTAGTGGCTTATGGTCATTAAACTTATCAACGACGGGCTCCAAGATTGTAAAATATAAAATATGTAATGTCGAAAGAATACGAAGCGGTTAATTATGTTGTGTTGCTGGGTAGATGTTCCAACCGGGCCAACCAGAGCTGCCACGCAATGTCCGTCACACCTCCCCCTTTAAAGTTTATTTATTTTACTGGAGAGAATGTTAATCTTGTTGACACGGCGGGGTTGTCCTGTCCAGACATGTGCTACATGTGTATAACATAATAATAAGTATATTTGTATTGCACCCTTCATACTAAAAGTTCTTAACATCAAATTGTGTGTGAACTTAAACTACTTCCGATCGCTCCGTTATTCCTCTTTTAGAAAACATCGGTCATGAATATGTGGAACATTGCTTTCCCCTTCGGACAAATTGTTCCACCTGCAATTGGTAAATATGTCATCCTGTATTTTCTTTTTAACAAAACACGCTGCGGTTTTTCCGTTGTTTAGGAAGGCGGTCGGAGGACTGTTTGGGCCTCACTTTTAGAGCCGCGGATATCACGTGTGGAGGTTTCCTCTTTCGGTCCCGTGGAGAGCAGTTAATAAAATGCCTGTAACTCCTGCGTTTCCATATCATCGGCATTATTAAAAACACACACAGGATGAAATATGCAACTATAAATAGACACCTGCTATCTAATATTATCACATAGTGGGAGCCTGCCAATGTTTATCTCACTTCGTGTTCCGCTGACCCCCGACTGTGGAAATCAATCACGCCTCGGTCCACAAACCAAACACCACACCCTCTTCATTTCTTCTATGTAATGCAGAAGTTATTTCAAGACGGGGGGAAAAAAAGGATCTTGGCTTACTAATAAACATTTATCAAAGCCATCGCGACCACGTTTGGCTCGATAAACTTTTGGAATAGTACAATTTTCTGCAGCATTGCATCTAATTTAAGAACGGGAAAGGATTGCGTTCAAACACAAAATCGCTGAATCATCTTTTTCGGCCCTCGAAGGGCGCCGTGTTGTTGCATCCAGATGCGTTACTCACGTGTTCCTCTAGGCCCATCGGAGCTGCGCGTGTACCTGTGTTTCGTAAAGTCACGTTGGCTCAACCGCCGATAAGAAACGTCGCCTGCGGACATGGCGAGGATGAGGATCGCGAGGGTAGGCGGGGAGGATGACATCAGCGGAGTGCAGGTCAACACAAGTTGGGAGGGGAAAGATTTATAGCAAACTGTCGAGGACTACCAGAACTTTTTTTATTTTATTTTTTTATCTGCTGTCAAACTGTCAAGGACAGCCAGGAACTGCCAGGACGCTAATTGCGCAATGTTCTAAAAAGAAGTTATTAGGTTATATCACACCTGTTAGTTCAATTCACAATTTGATTTTATATTTTAAAAAGGTCACAATTTGATTCTCGCATTTATATTTTGGCTGTTCTTTTTTTGAATGCTCTGTTTTTGCATTCTTCGTTCACCTCTGAGGCAAAAAAAACTGATTTCTTTAAGAATTCAAGGTAACGCGAGGTTAGTACTGTAGTAATATGATTGGGCCTTTTGGAGATAAGGTATCCCTTCAGGGAGGTCTAAAGGGCCGTGAACCTTATGTTAAGACACGGCTGACGGAGCAGCCGGGTCAAACTGATGAATGCCTTTTGGACATTTAAAAATTCATCAAAGAGTGAGACATGAGCACAACGAGGAGAATACAATCTCAATACAAGACAGACCTGTTGTGGATTCTTAATGTGGCAGGGCTCAGTAAAATCCACTAACCCGGTTGAGTCAAGGTCAACTTGACTCTTGAGATGACCTTTGTGGCCAAATGATGGATTGATTAAAAAAAAGAACTTTATATATATATATATTAGTGCTGTGAAAAATAACGCGTTAACTCAGTTAATCCAATTACAGGTTTAACTAGTTTTTTTTTTAATTAACGCATTTAACGCATTTGCGCAGAATGAGCTTCCAATCCGTCTGTTGTTGGTCGTCGGGACGAAAAAAAAGTCACTTGCAAAATGAGCTTCCAATACACCACTTCAATCTGAACTCTGTCCGCTCTCATGCAGACGGTCTGTTCATCGGTAATGATCCTTCCGCAGGTTCACCTCCGGAAACCTTGTTACGACTTTTACTTCCTGTAGATCAGGGTCTCAACACGTCGATCGCGACCTGCCAGTCGATCGCGGCGTAGTGTTGGTAGATCGCATGACATTAAAAAGATTGGCCCGCCCCCTGACATGTTCTCTATAGCACGTCTTTGTTCTTTTATTAAACTAAACGTCTGTTGTTGATCGTATCTCCACAGCAGCATGTCATTTCTGTCTCTACGCGTTGCGTTAACACTTATCGATCTCCGTCTCGCTCGCCACAGAGCTCCGTGCGCGCGCATCGGGACCGAGCAAAAAAAAGTCACTTGTCAATCTGTCCACCTTTAGATTGTATCATGGTGGAGTTAATGGTTGACAAACAAGAGAAAAATGCTCTGTTTAACCCTCCTGTTACCTTTACATTTACGAACATATTTTACCCTGTCAATTTGACCCCAGCAATTAAAACCTCCAGAAAATTATTAGAATTAATATTGCTTCCCAAGTTTAAGTGTGAGGTACTTTATGTTTGTTTGTTGACTACCTAAATAGCCCTTTAAATAAATAAAAAAGTTGATATTTCTGATATGTTTGACACAGTGAAAAACAGCCTGGGGTCAAATTGACCCCAAAGAACACCGACATTAAACATTGAATGGGGTCAAATTGATCCGAAAGGTAACAGGAGGGTTAAACATTCTGTTTAGGATGAAGATGTATTAATGTTCCATATGGAAGAAAACTGCTAAATAACTGCTGAGTTGCAGCACCATTGTATAGAAGAATGTATAAATGTATATATCCGTCTTTTGTCATAAATCTCTATGTTCTCACAAAATATACCGAGAATATCGGTAATATGTGATTAATCATGATTAATCCACAAAAACCTGTGATTAATCCGATTAAATTTTTTAATTGTTTCACAGCCCTAATATATATACGTAAATATAAAAAAACTAGGGCTGTCAATCGATAAAAAAAAATTAACTAATTAATCGCACATTTTGAAAATCATTAATCGAGATTAATCGCGATTAAAAGGTTTTTTTTCTTCTAAAGACTAAATCTTCTAAATGAACGAGTAATCCCTTTGTATTCTTTTTTAAAGACCAAACTTCACACAGAGCTGTGTTTTCAAAGAGGCTCCTACCTATAAAGTGCCAGTGAGGTATTTAATATCGTGGATGATAAATTGTTTCTTCAGTGAAACATCCAGATTAGTAAAAAAAAAAGAAGTATATTGAGACCCCATTGGTCCTGTCATCCTTAACACTGAACAGCAGCAGAACCAGTGGCCTTGGTAACTGACTGACATTCACATATGTCACGTTCACCCTCTGGAGGCTGGGGGCATTTTATACATTTTACAAACAAACAAAAATTCACCTTTTAAAGACTTTTGCATATGACACATCCCCACGTGTTATACATCAAACATTCCAGAACAATCTCAGCTCTATATATTGAGGCACATTGTCCTCGCGCCGTGTTCTCTGCTTCTCTGACTGACAGGCTGCTAATGAGCCTTACATGTTTGGTGGGAGGTCCTTGTGATTTACTGAGTGTTCATTGGTTGTTTTTTCGCTAAATGTTGACAGACAAACGGATTGACCAATCACGTTGAAGGTTTCGTGTGACGAGTTCTTTCCGCGCCGCGTCACCCAACCCGTCGCCCCTCTGTTCCTCTGTGTATCAGAGGGGGAGACGGGAGGAAGGAGCGGAGGCGGAAACCCGACTGATTTCGCGGAGAAATAATTGTTTTAAAAACGGAAACAGTGTCAAACCGCACTGCCGCGGTTTGACACTGGATTAATAAAGTATATTTTGTTAAAAATAAAAATAAAAATAAATTGTAAAAAAATTGCGTTAACAATATTTTAGTGCGTTATCACGGCCACATTAATCGCATAGATTAACGCGTTAACGCTGACAGCCCTTAAAAAAACACATTTATATATAAATGTATATATAAAAAATATATATAAATCTAAATATACAAATATATATATATATAAAACAAAATATATATAATATATATAAAATTGTTTTATATATATATAATTGTTTAAAAATACATATATATTTTCTAAATAAAAAAATTATATATATTTTTTAAAGATATATATATATATATATATACATACAAAAAGAAAAGAAATATCTATCTTTAAAGGTTTGGAGGTACTTGGGACACAATTTGCTTAAAAAATGCACAAAAAATAATTCCTATCGCTGTATCCAACGAGGAAGATGTTAAGGCGTTAATCTTCACACAGAACACACTCTTTATAATGCTCGGCAGTACCTACCGTTGGCCGAGGAGCACTCGGATTGATTTAACGGGTCATTTTGAGGGGCACGAGTTCAGTAAAACGCACATGTTCCTTTTACAAGCTTTCGCCGGGCGTGCAGTTGCCACAACAACACTGCTAATTTAGATGTACTTAACATTTTGGTGCCATTTAAAAATCACAGATGGTTGACTGGGACTGAACAAGAGGCGTCCAAACACACACCTCCTTCAGGATTGATTCAGCCATTAAACGACAATTACACCCAATTTAACTGCCTTAAAGCACGAACAGCCAATGAACTCATACGACTCCAAAGATAACCAGTTGCGAGACAAATAAATATGTAAATTGCCTTCGTGCACATGATTTTTTTTCCATTTGCATGGCCAGAAATAAACTTTGAGAGAGGCAAACAAATTTGATATATTTGGTGAATTTACAAAAGCAAATATTTGAACACTTTCTCACAGAGAATAATTGAATCAGAATGAAGGTTAACACAAACTCATGAGCATTAATATCTTCTTTTTAGGGTTTTCCGACTCGATAATGATCCCTGCATGTTTTTGGTTTGACGGCCTACATGTGGGGTGGACGGGGTTGACATGAACTGTGTCCCTCCCACTGGCTCTGGCATTCAGGTACAGCTCCCTCCCTCCTTCTATAAAGCCTCTCATGTTAGCAGTGTAAACGTCAGACTACAACTCATGGTAAACTCTTTACAACCTGAGATTTAACAAAAAAAAGAAAAAGGTACACAGCCCACTTGGATGTGCATCATCAATTATCTACATCAAGCTCCCAGAACAGAGGTAAGTGACTTTCCCTACAATTTAAAATAAAGTTTGGGATTATTTTCAAGAGATTGCTGAAGAGTTCTTTGGGTATTTTATTTAATAATGCAAACTGACTTAATTGAACATTTTTGAAATCGCAAATTGAAATTTGGGTTTGAAGCACAGTGAGTATTTTTCTGTTGGTTTTTGGGCGTGCTGAGGAACAGATGCTTCTGAAATAACCTGCGAAAATACATAACTATTGATTTGTGATTGACAAGTCGACAGACTGACTCTTAACCAATCACCACTTGTGGCAGCAGTTTAACCACCTAAAAAACCATAATTTCTTTATCTTCAGCTCCGGGGACAACATGGGATTAGCTCTGCACGCCGTCATCTGCTGCTGTGTTCTCACCACCGTGCTGCCACTGGTGAGCGGCGCCGCCAACAGCACCAGTCCCAAAAAAGGGTGAGTGGCCTGATCAACCAGCACGGAGAGAACATTGTGTTCATTTGCACACAAAAAAAGAAAGAAAAGAAGCCACCTCTTAACAATTAAATCAGCTGCTCGCTTGATAACACCAGAGATATTCTCATCAAGTTATGTTTGTTAGTTAAATGAGAACAAGTGCAGAACTTATCGCAGTAAAAGTCGAAGTCGACTCAGCTGGAGCTCGACAGATGCTGGAGTTTAGAGTCAGAGCAGATAGAAACTGGGTTTGATGAGGATCTCTGAGGTGGGGACTGCAGAATAGTGATCAACATCCGTAAAAAAAAAGGCACTTTATAATTGGAAAAATTAGCCGTGCCCCAAGTGGAGAAACGATGTAATTGCGACACGGTGTATGAAACTCCCTCTAACCGTCCCAGTGTGTACTGCAATGTCTTATTTCCCCGTGGAGGTGTATGCCGATACAGATACACAGGTGACGAGCGGAACAATCGGCCGACTCGTCATCATCGGTATTTTTTGTTCACGCGATCGCACCCACGGGAAAAAAAAGCCTCGGAACACCTCGCGCTGCCTCATTGGCGTCAAGTGAACATCGTCCTTGCGTCTCGGACGGTCACGACCCTCTCCCCCCCTCCCCCCCTCTCTACCCCGCTCTCCCCGTGGCAGGTTTAAAGTCTGGCGGGAGAGCCGCGTGAAGAGGGACCTGTGCAACGGCTCCGCGGCGGCCGACGAGCAGCGCCCCGACGTCGACGTCGCGCCGCGGCAGGACGAGAACCCGAAAGGCGTCTCGCCCACGTCGCCTCCACCATGGTAACGAGAAACGCCGTCTTTTTACGGTGTGTTTTACGTCTTTCATAGGCGCCACAGATGCCGTCTGATAGTATTACAGATAACTGAAGAATGCGAATGATTTATCATCTGTTGCACGGATACAATTACATGAATTTAAACCCTGTCAACGCCCTACGCGTTGCCAGTTCAGATTTTAATGACCCCTTTAAAGCAGTCTGAAAATAGAGCATGTGTTTCCCGTTGTCTTTTTACAGCTTCGGGTTACGCGTCAGATCCAGGAGGTCGATGTCGGGCAAAGCGTCCGGCTGCAAGTTTGTCACGTGCGTGTACCACGACCTGCTCCACCGGCTGCACCAGCTCAACGAGATGAAGTCCTGCGCCCCCAGGAAAAAGATCGGCTCCAAGGGCTACGGACGGCGCCGCCGCCGCCGCTCGCTCCTGCAGATCTTCTCCGAAATACCCGGAAAATGAAGAGGAAAGCGAAGCGGATTTCTTTTTTTAATCGAGAAACTGTCATTTACTGGAGCCCAAAGCGCCACAAGCAGGATCCTTTCACACGTGAACTGGATGGTGTGAACTGCAATTTAAACAATCTGTACTATATCAAAAAATATATAATTACCAGCTTGTATATAATAAGGAAATATAAAGCTACCTTATATTTAAGCACACAATAAAAAAATATATTTTTATACAGCCAAAATACATATTAAACATGTCTTTTTAATAAAATATGTAACTTCAATGAAGTACGTATCTTTCTATGCAAAATAAATAATCGTGTCCTGTATCTTTACGCCGAGTCATCTGTTGTTGTACCTTTGTTGTGATGACTATACATTATTGAAAAAGTAATCATATTATAGATGTTTTAAAGACATATATTATTGTCATATTACATTCATATATGAAATGTGTTCTCTACATTTAACCCATCCTTAGGAGCAGTGGGCAAGTCTTACAGAAAAAGCGTAACAACATGCATAACCAAGTGGTATTTTAAGACGCAGGAGAGTGATGGAGAGCCTGAGGTAGGAGTGAGGAGCTAACAAGTGCTGTGCTGCCACCTAGCTTCACAGGAGGAAACGTGGAGCCAACGCCGCTTCAACAAAGCACTTCGGTTAGACGCTAAATATTTAAAAAAAAATTTAAAAGCCTAAAACTGCATCTGTGTCTATATTTGAACGTCATAAATCCTAGTTAACGCATTTGACACGCAACATGATTTATGGCGTTGTTGTGGTGGAACGTGGCAGGAAGTGGTAATGGCTTTCAGCTGGATGCAGCGGCCTCGGTGTAAAATAAATAAATGAATGAAAGCAACAGTGAAGAGAACTTTAAGCAACTTGTCTGTTATTTGGTGACCCCAGATCATACTAATGCGTGTGTGTGTGTGTGTGTGTGTGTGTGTGTGTGTGTGTGTGACAGTGTGTGTTTGTTAGGAGGCAAAATAAGAGTTGACGTGCCTCGTCATTTTATGATGGTGTGTGTAGTAAAATACGATTAAACCCACAGGGGTGTGCATTCCATTCTAAAATCAACACGTGGCTCATCAGTCGCACAAAACCCAAATCAAACTGAATTTGTCTCGGTCAACAAGTTCCTCAAATTGTGCAATCGAGGCATTTTTTTGGCCGAATTAATGATCATTTTTGCGAGGAATGCAAGTCTTGATGGATGGAGAGAGGGAGGCGCAGCGAGCCGCTCATCCAATCAGGAACGCCAGATAATCAGCATTCTTGACCTCCGCTTAAATTACAAACATAAATCTGGATATGTTCCTCAACCTCCCTGTTGGAATGACGAGATGATATCAATGTAATGCGTTCCATCAATAAATGAGAATCATTAATGTGTTTGCCAAGAAGTGAAATGCAGTATTTTCTTTGCAAAGTCCATCCACAAAATTGCTTATTTTTTTGTCATTTCTTAGATAATAAAACAAAAAAAGTCATGCAAACTAACTAAAACATGAATGCAGCTCTTTTCAGAACTATTTACAATACACATGCAATCTATACGCACCATATAATGCAATAACTGTCAACTTTCTTAGTTCTTTATGCCAAGTGGGATGTATTTCAACTCTTAGGAATCCCAGATGTTTAGCATTCATAATTACAAGCAGGCTGCTAAATCTGCCACGACGATACATGTCCGGTGACATGAAGACGTGCAACAGGAAATGACATCGCAGAGAAGCCAAACTAGGGATGGAGGTATTTGAGAAAACATCAGCATTATATTATTTGTCCACCAGAGGGCGCAGACAGGTTTGTTTTACGAAGTATTTCCTGGTGGTCCAAAAGAACAATGGGATCCAGGACTAGAAGGTTTGTTATTGAAGTGATGATGATATATGTGCCGCTCGTAATTTCCTTTAGCTCTCAAACATCAATATCAGATATGCCCTTAAAAAACAATGTTTTTCTTCCATGTGTAACGTCTGCATGACCGATGGACCGGAGCGCCAGAGAAAATCCCTGCCGTTATTCTTAAGAGGCTCTATTTACATTTAAAACTTTACTATTACCTTTCAAATGGACCCCTTCGAAAAGGAGGAGAAACAAAGTCGTACGCCAATAACAGTGTATTTAAATTGTAATGTCTGTACGCATTTATTGGACAGCCGGTAAAAAGCAACCGGAAACAATGTGACGCAAAATACTGTAAGAACAGAGAATATAAATTCTGACCCAGCCGAGAGAGGGACTTCGGGAACAGAAGAGCGCCCTCTACTGTCCAGAATACTCTGCATCGGCATCGTATTCTGTATCTTCCATGTGTGAATGTGTACCGCTGACGATCAGCAGCATCATGACTTTGATAGTTACAGGGTTCTTACACATTTTGACCAATGGATTTCCAGGACTTTAAACCAAATTTCCACGAACAAACTGAAAAACTCTGAAAATGTTGCATATGCCGGCTTATATTTTTCTTTAAAAAACATATTTATTGTTTCAAACTCGGCGTAAATGAACATGTGATTTTAACAAACTTCCATGACTTTTCCAAAACTTTTATGATTTAATTTTTTTCCATGACTTTTCCAGGCCTGGAAATGACCATTTTAAAATTCCATGACTTTTCCAGGTTACTAAACTCTGTTTGGAAGAACCTTTCTCCCCATCCTGCATGTGTGTAAAAGAAACGCACCAGTATCATTAAACGGATGAGAATGAATTTTAAAAAATGTAATTGAGACCGAGGCGAGACGTACAGGACTGCATTGTTGTGATACGGTACGATGACTAGACATAAAGAGGCATCGTTGGGTGTGTGGGATCTTTCAACCCCGGACTCCCTGGATCAGTCGACCCAGTCGGGGGGGGGGGGGGGGGCGGAATCGTATTCAACTTCCTGTCCTGTCAACTCTTACTTCTCTCTTCAAGTGGTTAGTGGACACCCTGATCCATTGCGCAACCTGCCATGTTGCCTTCACGCTGAACTGCCGATGGGCATTCCTCCTCCTGAATAAACAGGGATGGGCGTGATCTATAAATAGTCTCCAGTGGCGCTCAGCGCCGGTGCAAACACGAGCTTCCTCCAGCGCTTCCTCTACTGCGCCCGAGAAGAGAGAGAGATTCAGATCACTTCCTCCTTCTGAGCGCTGGTGATCAAACTTGTCGGGACGGGCAGTGAGAGTCGTGTGTCTGCGTGCCAGAGGAGGCCGGGAAGCCTAATAAGGGTCTCTGCGGTCTGGAGAGGCGCTGGCGTTGAGCACAACCCCGCAAACAGTAAGTACAACAGCTGGAACAACTGTGAATATTTATTTACAACGATTCTTTTGCACCAGGGTTTTTAACTTCTCTTCTTCCGGCCTCTTACCGATCGTCACATCTCATCATTTACATCACCTTTGCATTCTTTGTAGCACCAACGCGTCTCCGTCTGGTGACTGGAACTCCTCTCGGCTGCACTTTGAGGATAATATCCTAAAAAGTATAAGATTTGCTTTTTTTTCTCAAATCGAAAAGCTTTTATAATGTTTAAGAATTTCAGGAAAGCTTGTTTTTTCTCTCAAATTCTCTCCCCTCTCTCTGTGGAATGTACACGACGGTCTACTCGTGTGTCTGCAGGTAGAACGTTGCACAATAGTTTCCACAAAGTGCAAAGATAAGCCAGGGCGGGGACATTTATGTTTAACAACTAATCTTGCAGCAGTGGCTTCCTTTGAGACTTTAAAGAGCAGAGTCATCCTGCTGTGGTGGTTTAACATAAAACAAGGAAGCTCTGAAAACAGCGGCATCACTTATCAGTGACAGCAGTTCAGCTCTAGATTAGTAAAAATAACTCTGTACAATTGTTAACTGACACAAATACACATCATTTAGGTTTCCATAGAAACATGTGCATAAAAGTCCAGGTGTACACTAAAGGAGTGGCCAGAGACCAGGTGTACACTAAAGGAGTGGCCAGAGACCAGGTGTACACTAAAGGAGTGACCTGAGACCAGGTGTACACTAAAGGAGTGGCCTGAGACCAGGTGTACACTAAAGGAGTGGCCAGAGACCAGGTGTACACTAAAGGAGTGACCTGAGACCAGGTGTACACTAAAGGAGTGACCAGAGACCAGGTGTACACTAAAGGAGCGGCCAGAGACCAGGTGTACACTAAAGGAGCGGCCTGAGACCAGGTGTACACTAAAGGAGTGACCAGAGACCAGGTGTACACTAAAGGAGTGACCAGAGACCAGGTGTACACTAAAGGAGTGACCAGAGACCAGGTGTACACTAAAGGAGTGACCTGAGACCAGGTGTACACTAAAGGAGTGGCCTGAGACCAGGTGTACACTAAAGGAGCGGCCTGAGACCAGGTGTACACTAAAGGAGTGACCAGAGACCAGGTGTACACTAAAGGAGTGACCAGAGACCAGGTGTACACTAAAGGAGTGACCTGAGACCAGGTGTACACTAAAGGAGTGACCTGAGACCAGGTGTACACTAAAGGAGTGGCCTGAGACCAGGTGTACACTAAAGGAGTGGCCTGAGACCAGGTGTACACTAAAGGAGTGGCCTGAGACCAGGTGTACACTAAAGGAGTGGCCTGAGACCAGGTGTACACTAAAGGAGTGGCCTGAGACCAGGTGTACACTAAAGGAGTGACCTGAGACCAGGTGTACACTAAAGGAGTGGCCTGAGACCAGGTGTACACTAAAGGAGTGGCCTGAGACCAGGTGTACACTAAAGGAGTGGCCTGAGACCAGGTGTACACTAAAGGAGTGGCCTGAGACCAGGTGTACACTAAAGGAGTGGCCTGAGACCAGGTGTACACTAAAGGAGTGACCTGAGACCAGGTGTACACTAAAGGAGTGGCCTGAGACCAGGTGTACACTAAAGGAGTGACCTGAGACCAGGTGTACACTAAAGGAGTGACCTGAGACCAGGTGTACACTAAAGGAGTGACCTGAGACCAGGTGTACACTAAAGGAGTGACCAGAGACCAGGTGTACACTAAAGGAGTGACCTGAGACCAGGTGTACACTAAAGGAGTGACCTGAGACCAGGTGTACACTAAAGGAGTGACCTGAGACCAGGTGTACACTAAAGGAGTGGCCTGAGACCAGGTGTACACTAAAGGAGTGGCCTGAGACCAGGTGTACACTAAAGGAGTGGCCTGAGACCAGGTGTACACTAAAGGAGTGGCCTGAGACCAGGTGTACACTAAAGGAGTGACCTGAGACCAGGTGTACACTAAAGGAGTGGCCTGAGACCAGGTGTACACTAAAGGAGTGGCCTGAGACCAGGTGTACACTAAAGGAGTGACCTGAGACCAGGTGTACACTAAAGGTGGCCTGAGACCAGGTGTACACTAAAGGAGTGGCCTGAGACCAGGTGTACACTAAAGGAGTGCCTGAGACCAGGTGTACACTAAAGGAGTGGCCTGAGACCAGGTGTACACTAAAGGAGTGGCCTGAGACCAGGTGTACACTAAAGGAGTGGCCTGAGACCAGGTGTACACTAAAGGAGTGACCTGAGACCAGGTGTACACTAAAGGAGTGGCCTGAGACCAGGTGTACACTAAAGGAGTGACCTGAGACCAGGTGTACACTAAAGGAGTGACCTGAGACCAGGTGTACACTAAAGGAGTGGCCTGAGACCAGGTGTACACTAAAGGAGTGACCTGAGACCAGGTGTACACTAAAGGAGTGGCCTGAGACCAGGTGTACACTAAAGGAGTGGCCTGAGACCAGGTGTACACTAAAGGAGTGACCTGAGACCAGGTGTACACTAAAGGAGTGACCTGAGACCAGGTGTACACTAAAGGAGTGGCCTGAGACCAGGTGTACACTAAAGGAGTGGCCTGAGACCAGGTGTACACTAAAGGAGTGACCTGAGACCAGGTGTACACTAAAGGAGTGACCTGAGACCAGGTGTACACTAAAGGAGTGACCTGAGACCAGGTGTACACTAAAGGAGTGACCTGAGACCAGGTGTACACTAAAGGAGTGACCTGAGACCAGGTGTACACTAAAGGAGTGGCCTGAGACCAGGTGTACACTAAAGGAGTGGCCTGAGACCAGGTGTACACTAAAGGAGTGACCTGAGACCAGGTGTACACTAAAGGAGTGGCCTGAGACCAGGTGTACACTAAAGGAGTGGCCTGAGACCAGGTGTACACTAAAGGAGTGGCCTGAGACCAGGTGTACACTAAAGGAGTGGCCTGAGACCAGGTGTACACTAAAGGAGTGGCCTGAGACCAGGTGTACACTAAAGGAGTGACCTGAGACCAGGTGTACACTAAAGGAGTGACCTGAGACCAGGTGTACACTAAAGGAGTGGCCTGAGACCAGGTGTACACTAAAGGAGTGGCCTGAGACCAGGTGTACACTAAAGGAGTGGCCTGAGACCAGGTGTACACTAAAGGAGTGACCTGAGACCAGGTGTACACTAAAGGAGTGACCTGAGACCAGGTGTACACTAAAGGAGTGGCCTGAGACCAGGTGTACACTAAAGGAGTGACCTGAGACCAGGTGTACACTAAAGGAGTGACCTGAGACCAGGTGTACACTAAAGGAGTGACCTGAGACCAGGTGTACACTAAAGGAGTGACCTGAGACCAGGTGTACACTAAAGGAGTGGCCTGAGACCAGGTGTACACTAAAGGAGTGACCTGAGACCAGGTGTACACTAAAGGAGTGACCTGAGACCAGGTGTACACTAAAGGAGTGGCCTGAGACCAGGTGTACACTAAAGGAGTGACCTGAGACCAGGTGTACACTAAAGGAGTGGCCTGAGACCAGGTGTACACTAAAGGAGTGGCCTGAGACCAGGTGTACACTAAAGGAGTGGCCTGAGACCAGGTGTACACTAAAGGAGTGACCTGAGACCAGGTGTACACTAAAGGAGTGGCCTGAGACCAGGTGTACACTAAAGGAGTGCTGAGACCAGGTGTACACTAACCTGAGACCAGGTGTACACTAAAGGTGGCCTGAGACCAGGTGTACACTAAAGGAGTGGCCTGAGACCAGGTGTACACTAAAGGAGTGGCCTGAGACCAGGTGTACACTAAAGTGGCCTGAGACCAGGTGTACACTAAAGGAGGCCTGAGACCAGGTGTACACTAAAGGAGTGGCCTGAGACCAGGTGTACACTAAAGGCCTGAGACCAGGTGTACACTAAAGGAGTGGCCTGAGACCAGGTGTACACTAAAGGAGGCCTGAGACCAGGTGTACACTAAAGGAGGCCTGAGACCAGGTGTACACTAAAGGAGTGACCTGAGACCAGGTGTACACTAAAGGAGTGACCTGAGACCAGGTGTACACTAAAGGTGGCCTGAGACCAGGTGCACTAAAGGTGGCCTGAGACCAGGTGTACACTAAAGTGGCCTGAGACCAGGTGTACACTAAAGGAGTGGCCTGAGACCAGGTGTACACTAAAGGAGTGGCCTGAGACCAGGTGTACACTAAAGGAGTGGCCTGAGACCAGGTGTACACTAAAGGAGTGACCTGAGACCAGGTGTACACTAAAGGAGTGGCCTGAGACCAGGTGTACACTAAAGGAGTGACCTGAGACCAGGTGTACACTAAAGGAGTGGCCTGAGACCAGGTGTATACTAAATGAGTGACCTGAGACCAGGTGTACACTAAAGGAGTGGCCTGAGACCAGGTGTACACGAAAGGAGTGACCTGAGACCAGGTATACACTAAAGGAGTGGCCTGAGACCAGAGACCAGGTGTACACTAAAGGAGTGACCTGAGACCAGGTATACACTAAAGGAGTGGCCTGAGACCAGGTGTACACTAAAGGAGTGACCTGAGACCAGGTGTACACTAAAGGAGTGGCCTGAGACCAGGTGTACACTAAAGGAGTGACCTGAGACCAGGTGTACACTAAAGGTGGCCTGAGACCAGGTGTACACTAAAGGAGTGACCTGAGACCAGGTGTACACTAAAGGTGGCCTGAGACCAGGTGTACACTAAAGGAGTGGCCTGAGACCAGGTGTACACTAAAGGTGACCTGAGACCAGGTGTACACTAAAGGAGTGACCTGAGACCAGGTGTACACTAAAGGAGTGGCCTGAGACCAGGTGTACACTAAAGGTGACCTGAGACCAGGTGTACACTAAAGGAGGCCTGAGACCAGGTGAAGGAGTGACCTGAGACCAGGTGTACATGTACACTAAAGAGTGACCTGAGACCAGGTGTACACTAAAGGAGTGACCTGAGACCAGGTGTACACTAAAGGAGTGACCTGAGACCAGGTGTACACTAAAGGAGTGACCTGATGTACACTAAACCTGAGACCAGGTGTACACTAAAGGAGTGGCCTGAGACCAGGTGTACACTAAAGGAGTGACCTGAGACCAGGTGTACACTAAAGGTGGCCTGAGACCAGGTGTACACTAAAGGAGTGGCCTGAGACCAGGTGTACACTAAAGGAGTGACCTGAGACCAGGTGTACACTAAAGGAGTGACCTGAGACCAGGTGTACACTAAAGGAGTGGCCTGAGACCAGGTGTACACTAAAGGTGGCCTGAGACCAGGTGTACACTAAAGGAGTGACCTGAGACCAGGTGTACACTAAAGGTGACCTGAGACCAGGTGTACACTAAAGGGTGGCCTGAGACCAGGTGTACACTAAAGGAGTGGCCTGAGACCAGGTGTACACTAAAGGAGTGACCTGAGACCAGGTGTACACTAAAGGAGTGGCCTGAGACCAGGTGTACACTAAAGCCTGAGACCAGGTGTACACTAAAGGAGTGACCTGAGACCAGGTGTACACTAAAGGAGGCCTGAGACCAGGTGTACACTAAAGGAGGCCTGAGACCAGGTGTACACTAAAGGTGACCTGAGACCAGGTGTACACTAAAGGAGTGACCTGAGACCAGGTGTACACTAAAGGAGGCCTGAGACCAGGTGTACACTAAAGGAGTGACCTGAGACCAGGTGTACACTAAAGGAGTGACCTGAGACCAGGTGTACACTAAAGTGGCCTGAGACCAGGTGTACACTAAAGCCTGAGACCAGGTGTACACTAAAGGAGTGACCTGAGACCAGGTGTACACTAAAGGAGTGACCTGAGACCAGGTGTACACTAAAGGAGTGACCAGAGACCAGGTGTACACTAAAGGAGTGGCCTGAGACCAGGTGTACACTAAAGGTGGCCTGAGACCAGGTGTACACTAAAGGAGTGGCCTGAGACCAGGTGTCTGAGACCAGGTGTACACTAACTGAGACCAGGTGTGAGACCAGGTGTACACTAAAGGAGTGGCCTGAGACCAGGAGACCAGGTGTACACTAAAGGAGTGGCCTGAGACCAGGTGTACACTAAAGAGTGGCCTGAGACCAGGTGTACACTAAAGGAGTGCCTGAGACCAGGTGTACACTAAAGGCCTGAGACCAGGTGTACACTAAAACACTAAAGGAGCGGCCTGAGACCAGGTGTACACTAAAGGAGTGGCCTGAGACCAGGTGTACACTAAAGGAGTGACCTGAGACCAGGTGTACACTAAAGGAGTGACCTGAGACCAGGTGTACACTAAAGGAGTGGCCTGAGACCAGGTGTACACTAAAGGAGTGACCTGAGACCAGGTGTACACTAAAGGAGTGGCCTGAGACCAGGTGTACACTAAAGGAGTGGCCTGAGACCAGGTGTACACTAAAGGTGACCTGAGACCAGGTGTACACTAAAGGAGTGGCCTGAGACCAGGTGTACACTAAAGGAGTGGCCTGAGACCAGGTGTACACTAAAGGAGTGACCTGAGACCAGGTGTACACTAAAGGAGTGGCCTGAGACCAGGTGTACACTAAAGGAGTGACCTGAGACCAGGTGTACACTAAAGGAGTGACCTGAGACCAGGTGTACACTAAAGGAGTGGCCTGAGACCAGGTGTACACTAAAGGAGTGACCTGAGACCAGGTGTACACTAAAGGAGTGACCTGAGACCAGGTGTACACTAAAGGAGTGACCTGAGACCAGGTGTACACTAAAGGAGTGACCTGAGACCAGGTGTACACTAAAGGAGACCAGGTGTACACTAAAGGAGTGACCTGAGACCAGGTGTACACTAAAGGAGTGACCTGAGACCAGGTGTACACTAAAGGAGTGACCTGAGACCAGGTGTACACTAAAGGAGTGACCTGAGACCAGGTGTACACTAAAGGAGTGGCCTGAGACCAGGTGTACACTAAAGGAGTGGCCTGAGACCAGGTGTACACTAAAGGAGTGGCCTGAGACCAGGTGTACACTAAAGGAGTGACCTGAGACCAGGTGTACACTAAAGGAGTGGCCTGAGACCAGGTGTACACTAAAGGAGTGACCTGAGACCAGGTGTACACTAAAGGAGTGACCTGAGACCAGGTGTACACTAAAGGAGTGACCTGAGACCAGGTGTACACTAAAGGAGTGGCCTGAGACCAGGTGTACACTAAAGGAGTGGCCTGAGACCAGGTGTACACTAAAGGAGTGACCTGAGACCAGGTGTACACTAAAGGAGTGACCTGAGACCAGGTGTACACTAAAGGAGTGACCTGAGACCAGGTGTACACTAAAGGAGTGGCCTGAGACCAGGTGTACACTAAAGGAGTGGCCTGAGACCAGGTGTACACTAAAGGAGTGGCCTGAGACCAGGTGTACACTAAAGGAGTGGCCTGAGACCAGGTGTACACTAAAGGAGTGGCCTGAGACCAGGTGTACACTAAAGGAGTGGCCTGAGACCAGGTGTACACTAAAGGAGTGGCCTGAGACCAGGTGTACACTAAAGGAGTGACCTGAGACCAGGTGTACACTAAAGGAGTGACCTGAGATGTACACTAAAGGAGTGGCCTGAGACCAGGTGTACACTAAAGGAGTGACCTGAGACCAGGTGTACACTAAAGGAGTGGCCTGAGACCAGGTGTACACTAAAGGAGTGGCCTGAGACCAGGTGTACACTAAAGGAGTGGCCAGAGACCAGGTGTACACTAAAGGAGTGACCTGAGACCAGGTGTACACTAAAGGAGTGACCAGAGACCAGGTGTACACTAAAGGAGTGACCTGAGACCAGGTGTACACTAAAGGAGTGGCCTGAGACCAGGTGTACACTAAAGGAGTGACCTGAGACCAGGTGTACACTAAAGGAGTGACCTGAGACCAGGTGTACACTAAAGGTGACCTGAGACCAGGTGTACACTAAAGGGTGACCTGAGACCAGGTGTACACTAAAGGAGTGACCTGAGACCAGGTGTACACTAAAGGAGTGGCCTGAGACCAGGTGTACACTAAAGGAGTGACCTGAGACCAGGTGTACACTAAAGGAGTGGCCTGAGACCAGGTGTACACTAAAGGAGTGACCTGAGACCAGGTGTACACTAAAGTGGCCTGAGACCAGGTGTACACTAAAGGAGTGGCCTGAGACCAGGTGTACACTAAAGGAGTGACCTGAGACCAGGTGTACACTAAAGGAGTGGCCTGAGACCAGGTGTACACTAAAGGAGTGACCTGAGACCAGGTGTACACTAAAGGAGTGGCCTGAGACCAGGTGTACACTAAAGGAGTGACCTGAGACCAGGTGTACACTAAAGGAGTGACCTGAGACCAGGTGTACACTAAAGGAGTGACCTGAGACCAGGTGTACACTAAAGGAGTGGCCTGAGACCAGGTGTACACTAAAGGAGTGGCCTGAGACCAGGTGTACACTAAAGGAGTGACCTGAGACCAGGTGTACACTAAAGGAGTGACCTGAGACCAGGTGTACACTAAAGGAGTGACCTGAGACCAGGTGTACACTAAAGGTGACCTGAGACCAGGTGTACACTAAAGGAGTGACCTGAGACCAGGTGTACACTAAAGGAGTGGCCTGAGACCAGGTGTACACTAAAGGAGTGACCTGAGACCAGGTGTACACTAAAGGAGTGACCTGAGACCAGGTGTACACTAAAGGAGTGACCTGAGACCAGGTGTACACTAAAGGAGTGGCCAGAGACCAGGTGTACACTAAAGGAGTGACCTGAGACCAGGTGTACACTAAAGGAGTGACCTGAGACCAGGTGTACACTAAAGGAGTGGCCTGAGACCAGGTGTACACTAAAGGAGTGGCCTGAGACCAGGTGTACACTAAAGGAGTGACCTGAGACCAGGTGTACACTAAAGGAGTGATCTGAGACCAGGTGCAGGAGAAGTCCTCCTGCCGCTCCCTCCCCGTCTCGCCTGTGGTCAGCTGTGACTCATTTCACGGCTCGCCCTTCCCACCTGCACGCAATCGACATGTCATCATTATTATTACGACACTCATCTAGGGTTGGGTACCGGATACCGGTGCCAATGTGGCGTCACCGGTCCCCCTGAACACGTGGAGACCGATGATGACGAGCAGCCTGAACTCAGATTAGTACCGGAACGTTGATTGAAAGTCTTGCATTCATAAAAGTAGGCCACGAAATAATAAATTAGCCATTATAACCACGTTTAAGCTAGCTACGAGCTACGAGCGTGACAGTCTGCTAGCAGATGTGTTGGTGTCCAGCGGTCCCGGCTGTATACCCGGTGTTGCCGGGAATATAATGACGGAGGAATAAAGACCGTGGGGCGTCACTTTGTTTCAGTGGACCTCTCGCTGTCAGAAGCTAAACTTTATTTGTCACGTGTCATCTTCAGTCCCTCTGATTGGTTGTTCTCTTTGCCCATCAACACAGTGACAGGATTAACCCTATAAAGTCTGCACATGACAATACATATCACATCATATAATGGAGAACATATATTGTGTATGTTAACAGTCTGATATCCGTTGTTTGTCAGTGCTCCATGATAACGGCTTCTACAGAATATGGCCGAAGAGGTTTTTAGTGTCCTCATTGTGCGTTTTAAAAAAAATGTATCGGTTCAGGCATCGTTTAGGCACCGGTATCGTTTTAAAAGTACCGGTTTAGCACCGGTATCGGAAAAAACCCAAACGATACCCATCCCTACTCTCATCCGGTTTATAGTTTAATTTTTTCATCTTCTTGACCTCGATATGGAGTATTGCTGCACCTTTTGATGCAGCGATATTGATAAATACAAATAAATCAGAATAATAAATCAGAATAATCCAACAAAAATATGAATACCTCATACATTTGTAGCCAAACAATATGGAAACCTCAGACTTTTGTAGCGAAAGAATTGGGAAACCTCATTTTTACAGCCAAGATCTAACAAAATATTATTTATTAGCATTCAACAACTGCAGCTCACACCAGTCTTGGCCGTTTGCACCCTATCAAAACCTCAATGGAGCAGCAGCCGTGTGTTCAGATAAGAGAGATGGAAGGACTCCTCTATGGCTAAATACATCGACAAACAAAAAGTTAGTAAAATGGAAGTTCACCGTGAAAAGGTGCAGGACCTTTGACCTCCTATACACACTCTTGAAACAACACACTACCACTTTGGAGCCGCCCGTTGACCTTCATCTGGTTCTACAGACTCGAAACTCTACGAGTCGTGACTTGAAAGTCGCTAACACCAGTAATCTCTGGATTAGACCGCTCCCAATAACGCTTGTTGTTCCTCTCGACACAGATCACGATGAAGAGGCGGGACACGCCCCTCCGCAAGCAGCAGTCGACGCCATGCCTCAGGAAAGGTGAGCATATAATCCAGCAGGGCTTGTACCTGCCGTCGCCACTTTGAGGGGATGGAAGCAAACTTCCATCACTTTTAAGAGAACGACATCACACCTGAACTCCTGTCGAGCTTTTAAATATCATGTTTTTGATGTAAACACAAACACGGGTAGTTGTATCGGATCGACTTTTTTAGTTTGTCCATCTATTTTGTATCTGCTCGTAAAAAATAAACCATGAATACACAATAAAGCCCCAAAAAAAGAAGAGAAATTGTGAACTGAGTAAATAAAATAAGCAAAACATATTATTGAAAGGACGACAGAAAAATGTTTCAGGGCAAACATTAGCAGAATAATTTAAATGTTGGGCTGTGATAAGTGTAAATTATAAAAATAAGTGTTTAACTACAGCAAGTTCTGTCTTTAAAGCTTTAAAATAAATGGAAATTATATCATTTTGAGCCAAAAGCTTGAGACCCCTGCCGGCCACTCGGCGTTAAAGCCGTCCAAGAGCCCAGAGTATGAAGATGGTATACATATATAAACACAGTATACATATATAACACATTTATAAAAACAAACTCCCACTAGCTGAACTCTCTCTCTTCTCCCACTCCTCCGCTTTTAGACTTTTACACTCGGATGTCAAATGCCGCTAAAAGAACTTCACGTACGACTGCTGCTAAAATACAGACCAAAGACTTTTTTTATAGTTCTTAAATTTTCAAATATATGTTGTCTAAATATTCTCTGTTGTTGTTGTGAACTGTTTGCACTTTATTACCTTATCGCTTTCTCACTTTTTATTAAAATTATTCACTTTATGTCGGACAAAAAGAGAGAAACATACTTTCGATTTTCTGTACGTTAAACATTGGAAAATTGATAATAAAGATGACTTTGACAATAGTTTAACTAAAGTAATAACAGGGTTCTTACACATTTTGACCGATGGATTTCCAGGACTTTTCCATGACTTTAAACCAAATGTCCATGACCAAACTGAAATCTCGGTCTAAACATGAAAAGTTTCGAAAATGTTGCGTATTGAGAGTGTACGCCGGCTTATATTTTGAGCATCTTTCCTTAAAAAAACATATTAATTATTTCAAACTCGGCGTAAATGAACATGTGATTCTAACAAATTTCCATGACTTTTCCAAAACTTTTATGATGTAAGTTTTTTCCATGACTTTTCCAGGCCTGGAAATGACCATTTTAAAATTCCATGACTTTTCCAGGTTTTCCATGACCGTAGGAACCCTGTAATAAACTCCTGAGCAGGAAAAGGTTTGCGTGTCATCAGTTGGCGACATGAAGAGCCTCAATGGCCGGGTGGAGTTTTCATCAGCATGATAAAAGCTCAATGTTTTATCCAGTGTAAAGGAAAGTTATATGTTGTGTAGATGTATTATTATATATAACTGGACTTTGGGCTCGTCGGTGACAACGAAAGTAGAAAGTGTGACGAGAGCTTTGTGAACGCAGGATTTTTCTCTGCAGTCTTGAACATGCAAGATTAAATCCATTTTAATGCACTGCGTTTCTCTCGTGAATAACATTTCTTGTTAAATACATTTGTTGACATGACTTTCCGTGACAGGCAAGCTCAACCGTGGAAATGAGCTGGGACTGTTTGCTT
This sequence comes from Pseudoliparis swirei, assembly GCF_029220125.1. NCBI lineage: Eukaryota > Metazoa > Chordata > Actinopteri > Perciformes > Liparidae > Pseudoliparis > Pseudoliparis swirei. The sequence goes on along the minus strand of NC_079393.1, from coordinate 4,071,645 downwards.
TAGGTAAACAATGGAGTCATTAAACCGCCTCAATAAAAAGCTGTTTACATTCCATGAAGAGGTCTTTACGGTCCTCAACTCCACGGCCGGTGGCTGAAGCTATATTTAACCGACTCATCTGGGGGAAATTAAGATTTTCCAAATCTATTTTCCCATGACTTTTAATATCACCTTTGAGCCGCAGTATTTACACTCCCCTCCTCATCTCACAGACATGTCAGCAGCTAGTTGTGACACCAGTTTGGATTAGCAGCCCCTGTTGCCATGATGCTCTCAACACCCTAAAATAGAGGTAGAGAGGAGGGACACACACAAAACAACAACTAGCAGCTGCATCATACACACACACACACACAGGGACCCGGAGCACATACACAAGCGTGACCGAGGCAGTCGGCGCGAAAGAAATAAAAGAAGCCAGGAGAGCAGCGTCGTGGAGCCGAGAGACGGAGGCATCAGAGGGCGTCTGCGACGCTTTTAAAAGTGTTATCGCGAGACACGGCAGCTCGGGGCCGGAGGGAGACTCAAAAGACATCGAAGCAGACGCGGGAAAAGCCGAAACACTTTGACTCGCCAGGCAGACACCGAGAGAGAGAGAGCCAGACATGGCCAAAACCAGCGCGGAAGGTAAGCGGCGCAGAGAGAACCCTCGGCGAGCTCCGAGGAGTAACGCGATGACGTCGTCGTCAAGAGGTTGTGGAGATAAGAACATCGGCCGTGAGGCTAAAGGGACAGCTGAAACAAAAAGAGTATTTTAAAGTATTGAAGCATTTAATTTAAAGTAGGGCTGTGAAATGATTACAAATTTTAATCAAATTAATCACAGGTTTCTGTGGATTAATCATGATTAATCACATATTACCAATATTCTCGGTATATTTTTGTGAGAACATAAAGATTTATGACAAAAGACGGATATATACATTCATACACAGGGATGCACATAACTTGCTCACCATCGGAGCTCTGCGGCGCGCGAGCCGGAGATCAGAGTCGTGTTAACGCGACACGTAGAGACAGAATGACATGCTGCTGTAGAGACGACCAACAACAGACGGATTGGAAGCTCATTCTGCGAATGCGTTAAATGCGTAAAAAAAACAAACTAATTAATCCTGGAATTTAATCATAACGCGTTATTTTTCACAGCACTAATTTAAAGATATTTTAGGCTACGCGGAGGTCTGTTTGTTTTCCCTTCTTGTGAATGTGTCTTACATCTGTTAAAGAGCCTCCCGTTGCAGAACAGGTTTCTCTCATGAAGGATGTAGGTCAAGGTCATCCCAGAGGCGGCTCAGCTGTTGCGGTGGATAGAAGAGCGTAGTAGACATGTCGGACATGCCGGCCTCCCCAAATATGCGAGTCGAGAAACGGCGCCGACATCGCCCAGAGTCGTCCGTCGGGTAGAGTTGCACGTGGAGGAGTTTGACGTAGCGGCGCTGCGTTTCCTGTCTGCCACTTGATTGTTGTTCATAGCTCCGTGGTGAGATGGATGCCGTGACCGGCAACATTCGTATTAATAGCAACGGTGAAGAAATGAGCGATCAGAATTCAGTGTGACGCGTGCCGGGAGGTCACGGGTCGGATACGGACACTGAACAACTCGCGGGGATCCACGATCACGTGATACCGATTGCCGAGCAGTGATGATTCATATCGGAAGATACCGATTCATTCCATGTTTGATGACGTTATTATTATTTTTTCAGCGTGAACTACACATAATTAAAAGTGTCATTTTACTTTGCGATGGTATTTTTAAATAGTTGAATCCTCATGAAAACACACAATTTAAATGAGGAAATAAAAGATTGTATTTTTATGGATTAAACACATTAATGCCGATATTTTCCTGAATATCGGCAGATTGAGATAGTCAATAAAACTTTATTTCACACTGATGGTTGACGTTAATGGTCCGTTTCACCACCCGCCGTCGCCCCCTGCTGGAGAGCAACGGTAGTGTTCACGTCACCGGGACGCAGCCAAAGCTACTCGACGTATTAATTCACAGGGTCAGGTTTAAAGATAGGAGCCCGGTTCATCGTCTCATGGGTGTGTCAGAGAATCCAGTCAACACAAATAAACATGACCTTCCATCCAAAGGGTCACGAGAACCAACAGGACGGCCTGCTGATGAGCCAGAGAGGAATTATCAGGATGCTGAACGGCAGATTCTTTGAGAATTGCTTCTTAGTTTTCGGTTCCTTGACACTGATCTGGTTTTAAAGTATCACAAATACACCGACTTATCGATTGAGACGTCGAGAAAAACGACAGGATCGACCGACTTAAAAGATTAGTCTGGAGCAATGCAACAAACGATGAAAAGCAGGGCGAGTAATCGAACTTCTGACAGTCACATCCAAACTGTCAAGAATAGGTAGGGATGGGCATTGAGAACCGGTTCTGTTTTAGAACCGGTTCCCAGTGAACAGATTGTTTGAAATAGTCAGCCAAATTCTGCTAACGGTCCTCTGTGGCGTTGCGCATGCGCAAACTTTTTTAGTTTCTTCTTCAGACTGCAGCAAACATGGCAACGAGGCAGAGGCGTTCTAAAGTTGGGCTCTATTTCACACGACAAAAAGTGCTAGTGTGAGGTGAGAGTGTGCTCACCTGTGTGCGCGCATCACGGCTGAGCGCTGCGCACGCCACTCGCTGTAAGCGCTGCGCGTGCAGACAGCGTTTAACGAGCGGAGCATTGCGTGCGCTCTGATCGCTCTTTTAATGAAGTATCGATACTAAAAATATGCTAAATCACATCGTTTTTAGCGTACGGGTACTCTGTTAGTATCGCTACACCGTGCAGCGTGACAGCAGCAGATGTAGCGGACTAACATTCAAGCTAACCTAACTTCCCAAACGCTGTGGACATCTGAACGCTGATTGGCCGAGACGCGACACGTCCATCAAAGATGTTTTATTGTGAAGAGCACCACTCCACATTTTCTCCGCGTCTCACTGCAATCTCAACGGCAGCGGGCCAGGTGAAAAAAATAATAAATCGGAGCGCGTCTCTGGTATTGTTCAGGGGGCCGGTCCAAATGTGGAGGCGGGCCGTAGTTTGGGGACCACTGGTCCAAGGTAAACTCCTCCAAAGTGATCACAACCACTCACTGTGTGAAGCCATTTGCCTTTATTGTGTGTAGTCGATCAAGTTATCTTCTGTCCCTTCGTTTGAAGCAGACATTTGAGCTCCGGCATTGGTCCCATTATTGATCACTTCACGTTTGGATTGAAAGTCCAGTTTTGAGAAATCTTTGATCGTAACGGTGTTAATTATCGGAGAGCGTGTGTTATCAGCAAACGTTCGCGTTATCGTGTTAACCCATTATTAAACTGAGCATATCGATTTTTAATCCATTATTAAACTTAGCATATAGCTACGCTAGCTTAGCTATAGAATCTTCCATTTTCAGCCCCCTACATTGAGGTCGTGTTTGCCTCCCCTCTTAATGTGGCTTTATGTCAGCTCAGCAAATTCAGCGATTTTGTTTGTGCCATTTGTTTCATTGTGTAAACCAGCTTTCACGATATAAATAATCTCCATTGCCATCCAATTTAGCTGATGAGGTTCAGTCAGACCGGTTCAGAGGCTGGTCGTCTGGGTCACAGGCGACAGCACATCTTGTACACCTCCTCATATCTTTGTGTACACCTCCACCCCATCTGAGAGTGTTCTCCACGGCTGGAGACACAAGAAGTCCTGAGAGATCGCGTATCCTCCCGGAGAAAGCAGACATGCTTACTTTTCTGCACAAGAATTGTTGATGATCCATACAATTGATGGTTGCACACTTGGTATTTGCCACTGCTAGTTTCATTTTTGGCAGCTCAGTTCATATACCCTTTAAAAAAAAGGAAGGAGCACTGTAATTTCTAGGAACATGTTTAAATTAAACAGAATACATTATATTTAAGTTATGTAAATTTTATTTTAAGTTCAAGAGGAATATATATAAATGTTTTTGGTTATTTAAAAAAATGTAAATGTGTATGTATACATACTGTATATGGTGTGTGCAGCATTATAGAAAATTATATAAAAGAAAATTAATGTAAATAAACCCGTTTGTGCTCTTTTTTTTCACCCCTTGCCCAATAAGAATCAATAAAAGAATCGATAAGGAATCGAATCGATAAGCAGGAATCGATAAGGCATCGGAATCGTTAAAATCTTATCAATTCTCATCCCTAAGAATAGGCAAACGATTCAGAAGCATCGGGTTCTCGATGAACTGCTTCCATAATCTTCTTTATTACTGCACCATCACGCTGCTGTCAGGCTGCTCAACAGACTGGGGCAGTAGACACTAAGACACTAAAACACTAAATCACTAAGACACTAAGACACTTTGGACCCTTTAAATTGACTGTTTCTGATACGCAAATACACTTAATTATCACGTTGTATACACTTTTATTCCGTCTGTATATTTAATAATGCGATTGAATTGTTCTCACTTTTTTGTACTTGCATTACTGCTCACGACCCTACACCTGCTGCTGTAATCCTGCAATCTCCCCACCGAGGGACTAATAAAGGATTATCTTATTTGATCTTAATCCACACACGCTGTGGTATGAATCTGAACTCGCTTTTTGTTTATTAAAGTGCGGAACGACGATTATATTTAATATAAAAACTGCATCTCTTCAGTGTCTGTGCATACACCCGTGAGCAGTGAAGTACAGGTGTGTTGTAATCTACCACAACACGGTTTCAGATAACACGGGGGAGGGGGGGGGGGGGCTGCATGCATACGCCATCGACCAGTAGGCTCTTCGCCTCGAGCTCTCCTCCTCTTACTCGGCTGAATCTCTGCATCTCCTCGCTGAGCTCCCGATGCTCCGCCTCTCGTCGTGAACTAAGCAGGACTCAAACTGTTGGATTCAAAAGACACAGAAACTAAAACACGGCGACGCACCGGCAGACCAGTAACACACACCGTTGTTGTTTCCACTGCGCTGCTGCGCACCACTCCCAGTGTCATCACAGAGAGGATGACCCCCCCCCTCCCACCCCGTCCCCCATGGGATTGAGAGCTCACCCGAGACACCCGAGACAGTCATCAACCGTGTTCACTGTAACTTGTCCGTGTTGGCGGGACATGTGGCCGCCGAAGACGAGTTCCCTGGGGAGAGTCACGCCGAGTCTCAGCCAACGCGGATTCACAGGTCACCGATGTTTGTTTTTCGCAGAATCAGAAACCACTTCTTAAAACCCGTTTTTATAGAACAGCTTTTAAGTGATCTCGTCCTTTTATGCAGAACTTTGGCTCCCCTGATTTAGTTTGTCTGTTTTTTTAAATTATTTTAATTTAAATATATATATTTTTTATGTAATATTTGTTTCTTACTATTCCATTTGTTTTGCCGTGACTCTCTGTAGAGCACTTTGAAAACATTGTTTTTAAAGGTGCTATATAAATAAAGTTATTATTACCTTCGCATTGAAAATGCCGGAAGGTTATGTTTTGATCGCCGTGTATTTATTTATATGCGTGTTATTCGCAAATCTCAAAAAGTATTGAACCGAATCGCATGAAATTTGGTGGGATGATTGTTTATTATCCGGGGACCAGTTGATTAGATTTTGGGATCGATCGGGTCAAAGGTCAAGAACAGGTCAAAATCTTTCGCAGAACTCAAAAAGTATTGAACCGAATCGCATGAAATTTGGTGGGATGATTGTTTATTATCCGGGGACCAGTTGATTAGATTTTGGGATCGATCGGGTCAAAGGTCAAGGTCATGGAAAGGTCAAACTCTTTTTTTTACCATAGCACGATATATTTTTGTCCAATTGGCATGCAACTAATGCCAAAATGTTCATAATTAAATGCCCAATCTTGTGATATGCGAAGGTATGCGCTCTACCGAGTGCCCATTCTAGTTAAGGTTATGTTTTGATCGCCGTGTATTTATTATTATTTTTTATTACCTTCGCATTGATTTATTTATTTGTATGCGTGTTACTCGCATAACACAAAAAGTATTAAATCAAATCGCATGACATTTGGTGGGATGATTGGTTATTATCCGGGGACCATTTGATTAGATTTTGGGATCGATCGGGTCAAAGGTCAAGGTCATGAAAAGGTCAACATCTTCTTTTTACCATAGCGCGGTCAATTTTTATCCAATTGGCAACTAATGCCAACATGTTCATAACTCAATGCCCAATCTTGTGATATGCGAAGGTATGCGCTCTACCGAGTGCCCGTTCTAGTTATTACTACTAACATCACGTTGTGCCTCTGTCAGACTTTAACACAGCTGTGCGTTGAGTAATAATTACTTACGCATTCCCCAGGGGTCACACACACACACACTTACTCCTCAATATTAAGATATTTCTGTCTTTAGTGATCAAGAGAAAATGAATGCAGGGGAATGGTGGCTATCTGGTCTCCACATACATGTGTCCTTGTCAGTGAGAACAGAGTTTGTTATTTCTCTGACGGATGAAAGCTGGAGGAGAAGCTCTCCTCCCGGAGTCGGTCGGAGCGAAACCGTCGCTGACAAAGACAAAACGAAACGGAGGAATGACTTCACTGAAGACTCAAACTCTCCCCGACTCCCTCAGAAACGCCGCGGCTCTTCCCGAGGCAGTCGATGAGCGAGGTGGACGAGCGCGTGCGCCTGCGGGCGGAGAAGGTGTACGCCTCCGCCCTGAAGGAGGAGGACAACAAGGACGCCCTGGCCCTGTTCGACGTGGCGGAGGACTGCCCCATCGGGCTGCTGGAGGGCCGCGAGCGGGCGCTGCAGCGGGAGCTGGCGGCGCAGCACTCGGAGGAGTCGGCCAAGAAGTAGGAGACAGACTCTGACAGGCTCCTCCCCTTTCTGTGAGGAGGGCAAGTAACAACGCTTCTCTCTCCCCCTCCCTCTCTCACTCCCGCTCTCTCTCTCACTCCCTCTCTCTCTCTCACCCTCCCTAACCCTCGCTCTATCCCTCTCGCTATCTCGCTCTCTCCCTATCTCCCTCTCTCTCCTTCTTTCTTTCACTCCTTCTCCCCCTCTCTCTCTCCTTCTCCCTCCCCCTCTCTCTCCTTCTCCCCCCCTCTCTCTCTCTCCCTCCCTCGCTCTCTCCCTGTCGCTATCTCCCTCCCTCTCTCTCACTCCTTCTCCCTCCCCCTCTCTCTCTCCATTTCTCTCTCTCTGTCCCTCTCGCACTCCCTCTCTCTTTCACTCCTTCTCCCCCCCCCCTCTCTCCATTTCTCTCTCCTTCCCTCCCCCCTCTCCCTATCTCTCTCTCCCCCTCCCTCGCTCTCTCCCTGTCGCTATCTCCCTCTCTCTCTCTCCCTCTCTCACTCCTTCTCCCCCCCTCTCTCTCTCTCACTCCCTCCCTCTCTCGCTCCATTTCTCTCCCTCCCTCCCTCCCTCCCTCCACCAGGAAGAGGAGTTTCCGGTTGAAGCGTTCTCAGTCGGCGTCTTCTCACGTCCCTGAAGACGTGGACCGGGCCTGGTCGTCGGCGTCCCCGGTGCTCGACCCGACGACGCCAGAACCTTTTCCCGAAGAGGACTTTCCAGACTTCCAGAGGGTGACCATCAGTGGAGATTACTGTGCCGGGGTGAGCGGAACCGACCCGTCACCGTCACGCAGAACCGACCCGTCACCGTCACGCGGAACAGACCCGTTACGTCACACAGAACCGACCTGTTACCGTCACGCGGAACCGACCCGTCACCGTCACACAGAACCGACCCGTCACAGAGCCGACCCGTTACCGCGGCGTCGTCCTCATCGCGTCTCATGGCACTCAGAGAAAAGGGAGCGGCATCTTTACACATTTAAAACGTGGCTGAACGCAAAGATCGACACACAATGAAGTGAAAAAGACTTCAAAGGAAACCGGGGGGAGACCGCAGGGTCAGTTCACACCGGAAAACTAGACGGACGAGATATTTATGGACTCCTATTCTTATTGGAGCAAAGTTTGGCCAAAGCTTTTGGCCAAATCTAAAAGACTCTATCCTCTGAATGTTGGCAATTAATAACTAAATACAAAAAAATATGAAATTGTCAATAGAATAAAATGAAAAAAACAAATGAATGCAATGTCAATATTGCAGAAAGTTGGTTGAAATGCCATCGTCACTGTTGCGCAAGAGCTGAGGACTTCCAGCATGGCCGCCGGGCCTTTAAGCTGACGTCAGGCGACACCACAGCTTCAGCTCATGATTACATCTCGAAAAGAGGATTTAGAAATAATGTCTTGGTGTTTTCCCAGATCACAGTTGAGGATTATGAGCAGGCAGCCAAAAGCCTCCTGGCGGCGCTGTTCATCAGGGAGAAGTACTCCAGGCTGGCCTACCACACCTTCCCCAGGACCACCGCCCGATTCCTCCGCCAGGCCGAGAATCAGAAGTGGCGAGAGGAGGATGAGATCATGCCAGGTACTAAACTTCCTGTTTTACTCGTTAGAAAAACCTCGATCCGCTCATTCATCAAAAATCTCATGATGGGAATATTTTATAAAAAGCACCAATGGTCGCAAAATATCAATAGTAAAGAATTTGTAATATTGTAATTAGAGCTGTCAATCGATTAAAAAAAATTAACTAATTAATCGCACATTTTGAAATTGCGATTAATTAATCGCGATTAATCGCAATTAAAAGTTAAAAGTTCATTCTTTTTAAAGACAAAACTTCACACAGAGCTGTGTTTTCAAAGAGGCTCCTACATATACAGTGCCAGCGAGGTATTTAATATCGTGGATGATAAATTGTTTCTTCAGTGAAACATCAGATTAGTAAAAAAAAAGTATATTGAGACCCCATTGGTCCTGTCATCTTTAACATTGAACACAGCAGAACCAGTGGCCTTGGTGACTGACTGACATTCACATATGTCACGTTAACCCTCTGGAGGCTGGGCTCATTTTATACATTTTACAAAAAAAATTAAATTCACCGTTTAACCCTTGTGTTGCCTTCGGGTCATTTTGACCCGAATCAATATTACACCCTCCTGCCGCCTTCGGGTTAATTTGACCCCATTCAATGTTTAATGTCGGTGTTCTTTCGGTAGTCAACAAACAAACATAAAGTGCCTCACACTTAAACTTGGAAAACAATATTAATTCTAATAATTTTCTGGAGGTTTTAATTGCTGGCGTCAAATTGAACCCAAAGGGTAAAATATGTTAGTAAATATAAAGGTAACAGGAGGGTGAAACATTGAATCGGGTCAAAATGACCCAAAGGCGGGGGAAGGGTTAAATATTTAATCGGGTCAAAATGACCCGAAGGTAACACAAGGGTTAAAAGTGTTTCCCTTCTTTTTAAAGACAAAACTTCACACAGAGCTGTGTTTTCAAAGAGGCTCCTACATATACAGTGCCAGCGAGGTATTTAATATCGTGGATGATAAATTGTTTCTTCAATGAAACATCAGATTAGTAAAAAAAAAAGAAGTATATTGAGACCCCATTGGTCCTGTCATCTTTAACATTGAACACAGCAGAACCAGTGGCCTTGGTAACTGACTGACATTCACATATGTCACATTAACCCTCTGGAGGCTGGGGGCATTTTATACATTTTACAAAATAAATTAAATTCACCGTTTAAAGTCTTTTGCATGTGACACACCCCCACGTGTTATACATCAAACATTCCAGAACAATCTCAGCTCTGAAATGAGCCTCATTGTCCTCGCGCCGTGTCCTCTGGTTCTCTGACTGACAGGCTGCTAAATGAGCCTTACCTGTGAGGTGGGAGGTCCTTTGTGATTTACTGAGTGTTCATTGTTTTTTTCCCCCCGAAATGTTGACAGACAAACGGATTGACCAATCACGTTGAAGGTTTCGTGTGACGAGTTCTTTCCGCGCCGCGTCACCCGACACGTCGCCCCTCTGTTCCTCTGTGTATCAGAGGGGGAGACGGGAGGAAGGAGGAGCAGGAGGAAACCCGACTGATTCATCCACGAGTTAAACTGATTTCTGCTCCTTATTTTCGCGGAGAAATGATTGTTTTAAAAACGGAAACAGTGTCAAACCGTACTGCCGCGGTTAAAAAAAAAAAAAAAAAAAAAATTGCGTTAAAATATTTTTGTGCGTTAACGCGGCCAAATTAATCGCATAGATTAACTCGTTAACGCTGACAGCCCTAATTGTAATATGAAGTCACCCAGCCATAACTTCTATGGTCTCCTGCTAAATTCATATATTACAGCTTTAAGTAACCTTTAAGTAATATTAAGGATGATGTTTAAAGAAAGAATTAAAAGTGGGAATGTAGAATACTAATATATATATAACATATAATATATATATATATATATAATAATATATAGTTAAATAGTCTAAAAGGGTTCAAATAAACATTATTGGCAGAGCTCAGATTCGTAAACAAAGTGCTGCTAAACACTAAGAAGGTCAACTCAACTCCAAAGGAAGAATAAAGAGGAACTGCTTTATGAGTTATGACCACTTGTAGAAGTTTAAGCCTGTTTAGAATAAACAGATGCCCGTAAACAGGAAGAAACATGATATCGTATTGCTGACCTCCATCGTAACGCCAAGAAATGAATCAGAAATACTGTCTCACTGATTATATTTGGCATTAAAGTGCTGTTTACGGAGCGCGTGTCACAAACTGATACATATACATATATGAATAATACCTCCTATTGTAAAGCCGCCTCTGTCGTTTAAATTCCTAATTATTTGTACATTCGCTCCCGTCATCGGTAGACATCTGCCCCTCCCCCCGCGGAGGGGAGGACCCGTACTCCACGGAGGGGATTCCCGAGGACCTGAACTACGAGCTGCAGATGAAGGACGGCATCGTGAACGTTTACGACGACGCCGAGGCCCTGGAGCGCCAGCGGCCCCACAACCTGCCGTACCCCGACCTCGAGACCTTCGCCATAGACCTGAGCCACGTGCTCGCCATGATAGCCGACGGCCCCACGTGAGTACACAGACATTTAAAAGATATAGATAATCTCAGCAAAAGGATAAATGGACATTTTTGTAGTCATATTTCACTAAAAAGGGGGCGTAAAGATTACTGACGCGTCTTACACGCCTCACAGGAAAACCTACTGCCACAGACGCTTGAACTTCTTGGCCTCTAAATTCTACCTGCACGAAATGATGAATGAAATGGCGGAGCTGAAAGAGCTGAAATGCGTCCCGCACAGAGACTTCTACAACGTCAGGAAGGTCGGTCGGTATTTTTTTTTGCATCTATATAAAAAAAAGGAAAAAAGAAAGATGGATTAAAATGTATCTGGCTGACGATGTTTTTTCGCCTGAGCTTTTATTCTGAAGGGCCGTTTCCCCGCAGCAGAAGCCGTATCGAACTCCAGCGCCCTTCGTCTAAATAATTCTAGAGTTCACGGACCGCGCGCGTCGTCTGCTTCGCTCTCCCGACGCAGGTGGACACGCACATCCACGCCGCCGCCTGCATGAACCAGAAGCACCTGCTGAAGTTCATCAAGACCACGTACCAGACGCAGGCCGACCGCGTGGTCCTGGAGAAGGGCGGCCAGAAGTTCACGCTCAAGGAAGTCTTCGACAACCTCAGCATGGACCCCTACGACCTCACCGTGGACTCTCTGGACGTGCACGCTGTAAGAAAAACTAAAACGGTCAAATCGGTTCCGGTCACATTCCTGCCACGCGTCGTACGTCCGGTTTCGCCTCGTGTAACTCATCTTAAAAAAGAAGAAAAACGTCCTCGCGGGCAAACAGATCCGTTTGGATTTGTCGCATTTTAGATAACAGAAGTTTTCATGCTCTCGCTCCCTAACTTTCTCCCGCTCTCTCCCTGTCTCTCCTTTCTTTCACTCCTCTCTCTCCCTCCCTCTCTCATTCTTTCTTTCACTCCTCTCTCCCTCCCTTTCTCTCATTCTTTCTTTCACTCCTTCTCATCTCTCTCCCTCCCTCTCTCGCTCCCTCTCTCATTCTTTCTTTCACTCCTTCTCATCTCTCTCCCTCCCTCTCTCTCTCGCTCCCTCTCTCTCATTCTTTCTTTCACTCCTTCTCCTCTCTCCCTCCCTCTCTCTCTCTCTCTCTCCCTCTCCTCTCTCTCATTCTTTCTTTCACTCCTTCTCCTCTATCTCCCTGTCGCTCTGTCTTTCTTTCACTCCTCTCTCTCTCCCCGTCTCTCCCTCTCACTCCTATCTTTCTCCCGCTCTCCCTCTCACTCCTTTTTTCTTTCACTCCTTATCCTCTCTCCCTCCCTCTCCCTCTCTCCATCTCACTCCTTCTTTCTTTCACTCCTTCCTCTCTCTCACTCCTTCTTTCTTTCACTCCTTCCTCTCTCTCTCTTGCTCCCTGCCTCTCTCGCTCCCTAACTTTCTCCCGCTCTCTCTCGCTCCCTCTCCCTCCTTCTCCTCTCTCTCTCTCCCTGTCTCTCTCTCCTTCTTTCTTTCACTTATTCTCCTCTCTCTCCCTGTCTCTCCCTCTGTCTTTATTTTATTTCACCTCTCTCTCTCTCTCTCTCAGGGAAGACAAACGTTTCACCGCTTTGACAAGTTCAACTCCAAGTACAACCCGGTGGGGGCGAGCGAGCTGCGGGAGATCTACCTGAAGTCAGACAACTACATCGAAGGGGACTACTTTGCTCGTCTCATCAAGGTGCGGTAGGAATATGAATGTGTGAATATGAATGTGTGAATGTGTGAATATGAATGTGTGAATATGAATGTGTGAATGTGTGAATATGAATGTGTGAATATGAATGTGTGAATATGAATGTGAATGTATGAATATGAATGTATGAATACGAATGTGTGAATATGAATGTAAATGTATGAATATGAATGTGTGAATATGAATGTATGAATATGAATGTATGAATATATGAATTTATGCACCAATATCACTTTTAAGTGTTTTTATGCATCTCTTTAGATTTCTCCTCAGGACGAAGCTCAACAAAGTCCTTGAGTCATGAAATGATAATGAGAGTCAGAGATATTGAAGGAGTCCAGCCTTTAAAAAGAGTAACGGAAGACATTTTGACATGAGCAGCAACACCAGGCGGTTAATGAACTACATTCATGATGGCTGGGTTTCATTTAGCTGCTTCAGTTTCAGGTTTCAGGGTATTTTGCTGACAAAGGCTCAATAGAATACTTATTTTTACTTTCACAACAAATATCAAAAGATACTGTTCTTGTTGTACTAAGTTGAAGTCCAACCAAAATCAATTATTATTTAACTTTATTACATTTTTTTTTAAAGGTGGAGAATAAATATTTTAACTTGATCAGAGCACAAAAAACAACAAATTCCTCAAGATATTATCAATAGTGCATAATAAATCTTCATCTTCATCAGTGTATTTTTATTATTGAACCATCTGTAATAATTGCTCTGGTTGTTAACGCCTTTCTCCCGCTGGTCGTGTCCAACTGAAACGACACCAGAGTACATGAAGTCTATTTAGCTCTACTGGAACCACGCAAGTCATAGAACTATCTCGCCATCTGTCGCGAAAACTATCAGCGAACAAATCGCTTCCGCTTCCTCGACGGTGAACATCGCCGACGTCCTGTGGTTTGTCGCGTCTGGTTTCAGGAAGTGGCCAAAGACCTGGAGGAGAGCAAGTACCAGCACGCCGAGCCCCGGCTGTCCATCTACGGCCGCTCCGCCAGCGAGTGGGAGAGCCTGGCGACCTGGTTCATCCAGCACAAGATCCACTCGCCCAACATGAGATGGATGATCCAAGTCCCCAGGATCTAGTGCGTGCTCAGGGAAAGCAACCGGACAGTAAAAACCACCATGGCGGGGCCCGGGGACATTTACATGTGACAATAAGACAAACCTTCAAATTTACTCACATATTTTACCCTCGGGGTCAATTTGACCCCAACAATTATAACCTCCAGAAAATTATTAGAATTAATATTGTTTCCCAAGTTTAAGTGTCAGGTAGTTTGTTTGTTTGTTGACAACTAAATAGCCCTTTAAATAAATAAAAAGGTTTATATTTCTTATATGTTTTACACAGTGAAAAACAGCCTCGGGTCAAATTTACAAGTTGTGTACAGGACATTGAAAACATATCATGTAAATTTTATGTTTTCCCAGTTGTCCCCAATAAATTAGAAAAAGTCATGAAATATGAAGCAAATGATGAAAAATGATGTCAATAATTTTTTTAGAGACGTTAAACATCGAATGGGGTCAAATTGACCCCAAAGGTAACAGGAGGGTTAAGGTTCCTCAGCTTCACAGCTGTTATATTATTTCCTCTTTATTTATAATTTACTGAATTTTTATTAGTTATAAAATAATAAATCGTGCACCCGAAAATAGAAGAAAAAAAAACAGGAATTATAAGTCAGGTGGCGACGAATTGATAAAAACTTAAACAGGAATTAAAATGCCAGAATATAATGTATTAGTATATAAACAGAGGATTTAATTGGGTAAATCAGCAAAATTGTAACTGATACTCGGTCCAGATATTTGAGTCAGTACCAGTATGATTCTGTTATCGGTTCCACCAGAATTAGCATTTTGGATTCAATACAAAGATGCGTGTCCAATTTTGAATTTTCTGAATCATAGATTTAGAAATCCTGAGCAGATAAATTGTGACGTCAGAGTTGCAAAACATTTGGCTCTGAACTCGTAAAATGAACTCAATTCCCAATCAGGTTAGGAACCATTATAATTGTCCGGAAATGCTAAAAATCTGTTTTTGTACGAGAGGATGAGTTAATAATTATTAATTCTTTGTTTGCCTTGCAGTGACATTTTCAAGGCAAAGAACATCATACCAAACTACGCCAAGATGCTGGAGAATGTTTTCCTCCCGCTCTTCGAGGCCACGGTTAATCCCCAAAAGCACAAAGCAACTCATATTTTCTTAAAATACGTAAGTATTTCGATGACGGGTGGAATCCGTCGAGTAGCAGCCGATATCTGTCGATTCCCAGATTTCTAGTGACACTTTACCGGCCGCTCATTAGAGATCGCCATTATTATTTTGGGGCTGGCGAGTGAAGCAGATCCAGCAGCTCGCGATCATCAAAACGTGCACGATGGCGCAATATTCTTTATTGACGCCGTCGTCCTGCAGGTGACGGGATTCGACAGCGTGGACGACGAGTCCAAACACAGCGACCACATGTTCTCCTACAAAAGCCCCAAGCCTGAGGCGTGGACCACGGACGACAACCCGCCCTACACCTACTACCTGTTCTACATGTACGCCAACATCATGGTGCTCAACAACCTGCGCAAGTACGTCCTGCCTGATTGCGCAACAACGCCCGATCGGCATTTTTACCTTCGCATTGAAAATGCGGAAGGTTATGTTTTGATCGCTGTGTATTTATTTATTTATTTGTATGCGTGTTATTCACATAACAAAAAAAGTATTAAACCGAACCGCATGAAATTTGGTGGGATGATTGGTTATTATCCAGGGACCATTTGATTAGATTTTGGGATCGATCGGGTCAAAGGTCAAGGTCACGAAAAGGTCAAAATCTTCTTTTTATCCAATTGGCATGCAACTAATGCCAAAATGTTCCCCAATCTTGTGATATGCGAAGGTATGCGCTCTACCGAGTGCCCGTTCTAGTTGTTGTTGTTGCATCCGTAATAAAGCCAGGATGTAAACACGAGAAAATGTTATACGCTGTATGTCCATTCCTCCTCAGGGAGCGAGGAATGAACACCTTCCAGTTCCGTCCCCACTGCGGCGAGGCCGGGTCCATCACCCACCTGGTCTCCGCCTTCCTCACGGCGGACAACATCTCCCATGGACTCAACCTCAAGAAGGTGCCGACCTGAATTCACACGGGGGTTTGATGCCCAAAATATAGCACAAGAGCGTTGGCGAAATCTCCGCAGTAACTCCAAGTAGCATAACTCGCATTGCTCCCCCCCCCCCCAGAGTCCAGTGCTGCAGTACCTGTACTACCTGGCCCAGGTCCCGATCGCCATGTCCCCGCTGAGCAACAACAGCCTGTTCCTGGAGTACTCCAAGAACCCGCTACGAGAGTTCCTGCAGAAAGGCCTGCGTGTGTCGCTGTCCACCGACGACCCCATGCAGTTCCACTACACCAAGGTCAGAACCACCAGGACCAGAGTGGACCGCGTGGCTCACAATCAGGCTCACTTTGAATCAGCCATACATATCAAAATGTTTTCCTTGTAACCCTTCCAGGAGGCGCTGATGGAGGAGTACGCCATCGCAGCCCAGCTGTGGAAGCTGAGCACCTGTGATCTGTGCGAGATAGCCAGAAACAGTGTGTTGCAGAGCGGATTCTCGCATCAGGTAAAGTCACATTTTGTCCTTTTCAGTTTCCATACTGGCTGTAAAGACTGTTGCCCTCCTGACTACATATTTTCCGATCACCCTCCTGCTTATTTACATCATAGTTTACAGGCGGATAAGACAAGATTCATGACAATTTGCCAATTATTTGCTAGCAAAAGAGTCTAATTCACTTCCTCTTTTGAACAATCCCCGCCTCAGTTATCCAAAAAGGTCCATAAAAGTCTTGTAGACGTAATAAAACTGCCTTGCTACTGTGTCCTAATACAGAAGAACATCATTCAGTGCAAGATAAATTACGATATTCCATGATTAAATCCTTTATAAACGCTAAACAGGAAGTTGAACTGTTTGTTCACAAATAGAAGAGGTACTGAATTAATCTCACGTTGAGGATATCTATCAGTGGCGGCTCGTCCATAGGGGGCGCTAGTGCGCCGCCCCTCTTAAAATTTGGAGATGAAAAAAAAAGAAGAAAAAAACATTATATGCCAAATCATTTAAATAGTAAATATACCGTGTTGACGCGCTAAATGTGTGTGGGAGACCGTAAGCCCCTGTCAACAACCACTTAAGTTAATGTGAAAAAATATAATATATCGCCATTATCACGGAGAGAAGCCCCTCCCCTTTTTCGAGGCGCTGGTCTAACGTGTGTGTACGGCATCGATACAACATTTCAGTCGTTTTGGCAATGACCGGCTTCACATTGGCGGATGAAACCGGGAATCTTGGGGCGCACAAATGTGCGCACGCGATTGGATTATTCGGCAGATCAGAGACCCGTATGTTCCCTCAGGCCACAGACAGTGTTGCCAGGTCCGCGGTTTTCCTGCGGAATCGGGCCACTTTTGAAGTGTTGCGCGGGTTGAATTTTTTGTCCTTGGTTCGGGTAGACCTATTTTGCATGCAAATTACATGAATATCTTTAAATAAAAATCCATATTTTAAATGAAATAATTTATTCATACCCAAATCCTACCAAACTGACTCCAGATCAGCACGTACACATTTTATTTATGATAATATACTGTATCTAATTACACAAGGCCATTTTAGGACCTAGGTGAAATAACTTGAGGAAAACTGCTTTTAGTGCTGGCAAACTAAACATATGTTGTTACTTTGTAGATATTACAATACATTTGGCAATGATAACAATGCTGTTGGACTTTAAAAGCAGTGTATATGGTTTGGCACGGGCATATTTTTGTTTGTTTGCCAACTTGAAAGAGAGGCGGGCTAAATTTCTTTACAAGTAGTGGGGCCAATGTACAATGTGATGCATCTCTTTCTGAATCCAATGTTTCGTTTGTTTCGTTGTTGTGGACAGTGTTGAGCACTGTGTTCTTGAAATAAAGCTTTGTTACAATATTCTACTCAAAACCTCTTTTCTTCTCATTGTGGAGTGCTATTTAAACCGCGCCGCCCAACTGCGCCCCCCCCAAAAAAAAATTCACCAGCCGCCTCTGATATCTATATATATATTTTTTTTACCTTTTCACCCTACAGGAGAAGAAACACTTCATTGGTTCAAACTACCTGCAAGACGGACCGCGGGGCAACGACATCCGGCGGACGAACGTGGCCCAGATCCGCGTGGCCTACCGCCACGAGACGTTGTGCAACGAGCTCAGCTTCCTGGTGGACGCCGTGAAGACGGACGTTGACGCCAGCATACCAGAGTGAACGATGCCTGAAGATACCTTCGGGGATTAAGAATCGGATGTGAGACAGCATTTATTATTATTTTTTTAACATATTCTTATGAAATTTTTGGACACTGATTTTACAAAAGGGGGCTCTTTCTATTTTATGTTAAGCTGTTGTGCACACGGCTGATTCAGAATAACACATTTATTCAGAAGCTGAAAGGATTTTTTATCTGAAAAATAGAATTTGGTGAATGTTTAAGGCCTTTATCTGGACTGTAGGTCCACAATGAAGTGTGATTGAGCTTTAGAAACAATTATATACTCGCAACTGTGGAAGACTACCTTGTAATTATATAGCCTTTTTTATGATTGTCATTTCTCATACATTTTGATATGTAAATAAAGGCTGCAAAATAGTCCATCGTGTTGTCTCGGCGTTTTATTTTTTTAAACGTGTGCATCTCCATAAGGTTACACATCAAATGAGACTCAAAAGCTAAAGAGTAAAATATCAGCTACAAACTTACTCTCCCCTTTGAACTATTATGATCAGAGTTCTGTTTAAAAAAATAATTGAATCTTAGTTGGTATTTTATTAAAAACTAAGTAAGGTAAATAGACAATCCTAATGTAGATGTTACTTTAGTCAGCAGAAATAAATATCATGAAAGTGTTTGTCATTACTTTCCAACAGTGAGTATTTTGTATCGTGCTGACTAATAATGACTGACTCATACAATAAATACACGTTATGGCCATTAGCCACATGTTAGTAATGTGTGAAGGACACTTGCAGGGCTCACAAGTGTCACGCATTGAGCGTGAGACTAACGCATTTCGGTCTTACGTCACGCACTCTCGCCACACATCGTATTTATCACGCTGAAAAAAACTCTCGGCTATTTGTTTTCATGTGCCGCAGCGCGCCAACATGAGCCGCGCTGCCCTCACCGTGGAGGAATCAAGCGCTCCCCTGGAGTTCTGCTGTGAGGAGCCGCTTATCAGCCAATCAAAAAGAAGAAATGGGCTACAGCAGCGGTCCCCAACCTTTTTTGAGCCACGGACCGGTTCCGTGTCAGAAATTATTTTTCACGGACCGGCAATATAAATGACGTAATAAATATGACGTCATACAATTATACGAAGGGCATAAAGTGCCAAAACTACAACTCATCATGACGCCGAATTAGTGTGAGCCGTGCGCTTGTTGACCTGCAACGAGCCGCTGATGGAGACGGCGACACAGACGTGTGTTTGGTCCGCTGCTCCGAACCGAGTTCTGGTCGCTGTCATTAGAACAGGCAGAGTTGTTGTGTGAATTGTCCCTTAAGGCCACCGTCATTTGCATCTCCAGCACATTTTTTTCTTGCTCGGACGGGCGGGTTTGTTTACAAATGGGTTGCAGGTCTATTCTTTTGCAGTCGGGTCTTTTGTGGTTGGAGTACCGCTCAAACTCTTTTAAAAGCCTCTTCCACCCGGTCAACGTCTGAAACATGTAGAATATTCCGCTGTTCACTCGCCCACACAGCAGCGACTTTATCGGCCAACTTGAAAACAGTTGTCATTTCCCTGAAGTGACAGAATTCATTGAGCAGGTTGAATATGTTTGAAGATTCTTTGTCAGTTGTCATTTCCCTGAAGTGACAGAATTCATTGAGCAGGTTGAATATGTTTTAAGATTCTTTGTCACTGTGCCGCCAGCAGAGGGTTCGGCGCGTGAGACTCGCCTGTCTTCAAAACTTGAGAGCCCTGCACTTAATAAATATAAATATTAAAGATAAATATATCCCCCACGGCCCAGAGAGAAGAAACTACTTAAAAAGCTACATACATGATTTCATTTAAATTCAGTATTGTTTATTGACCATCTCTCAGTTGTAGATAACATTCAAGATAGAAGTTAAATTCCTGTTGCAGTGCACGTGAAGAGATGTATAACATTCATAAATACATTTAAATGTTTAAACTCCAAGATAGTGAGCTAACATTAGTGTTGAGATATATTGGTGGTTAGTAAACATCTCTCAGGTGGGGCACGACCCAGCTAGCTAGCTAACGTGCTGGCTAGCTGAGTCACGTTAGCTAAGAAAAGGCAAACCGTGCCATGATGACGTCATCTGCCAGCCGCCATTAGTTTATTACCAATCACATATTTAATTTGATAGCATAGAAACTTACCGGCGAGGTGTGTGTGTGTGGGGGGGGGGGGCTTCTCCGCATGGCGTGTCTTCCTCCTGACGCCACTGACGTGGCACCGCTGATCAGAACCGATGACGCGACTTGGACTTAACGTTCCGGCGTCTTCAGAGTCACCGTGATGACGTCAGCAGAACCGATGACGCGCTTGGACTTAACGTTGCGGCATCCTCAGAGTCACCGTGATGACGTCAGCAGAACCGATGACGCGCTTGGACTTAACGTTGCGGCATCCTCAGAGTCACCGTGATGACGTCAGCAGAACCGATGACGCGCTTGGACTTAACGTTGCGGCATCCTCAGAGAGTCACCGTGATGACGTCAGCAGAACCGTTGGCCCACCTCCCGAGCCTCGCGGTCGAAGGCTGGAGGTTGGGATAATAAAACAAGTGTTTATATATATAGAATATTATATATATATATATATATATATTTGTTATCATCCGCTGGTTGGGATAATAAAAAAATACTGACGCAATACCGATGCATTATATATATATATATATATATATATATATATATATATATATAAACTGACACAATACCGATGTTCCATATATATTGTGTCAGTTGTATTTATATATATATATTATATATATATTATATTCAATTCAGTTTATTTGTATAGCCCATTTTATAAATTATATAATATATATATGTATATATTATATATTTAATACATGTACATATATATATATATATATAAACTGACACAATACTGATGTTCCATATATATTGTGTCAGTTTTATTTATATATATATATATATATTATATTCAATTCAGTTTAGTTGTATAGCCCATTTTATAAATTATATAATATATATATATATATATATATATATAAACTGACACAAAACAATACTGATGTTGCACTGGAATGCACTGGATTAATACAACATAATTTATATTGTTTTTTTATTAGCTTTTCTTCTTTTTTTTTACACATTTTATAGGAATGTTCTTTTTTAAAGTCCAATAGCTTCCATGCAATGAGTGACTCTAAATCAATACAAAACATATTACAATGGAAACATGACATATGAAATGAGGATATCAAAATGAACATATCTAGTATAACATTTTCTGTGAATGTATTTTTTAAAAATGTATTAGATGAATAAAAGGCAAATAAATTCAATCAGAAATCCTTCTTTCAATCCAACGTAACAAAGTCATAAAGTGCAAAAAGTGAGCATCTCTTTATTAAGGATAATACAGTAGGAATTAAAATAGAATACACCTCCTTCCATTGAGCACATTCACATACAATGCATGTCTGTATAGGATGAAATGCTTTACAGTAATCTAGTATGGAAGTTGAGCATTACATCATTCTTACAGCTTTATTTATACACTTTGAACATTGGACCACGCGGTGATGAAGAATGACGAACGTCTGCTGCTTATTGTTCACATTAGTGTCAGATCATATTCTCACCCCAGAGATCAAATCATCCGAGACAGTGACGTTTCAAAGTGCTTATATTTCACATGTTTATGATCTGTTAAATGAAGAGAACTCACATATATATACACATATATATTTAATTTGACATATTTGAGGTTATCGTCTCCTAATTGGGAAAAATCTGTTAAATTAAGATAAATATCGTGAAATGTGAACACAACTAAATGACGAAATCGCGTTCCAAATTTTCACAACTATAACTATATTTAAATTTAAGTAAAATATAAATGCATCATTATTTTAATGCACATTTTCTAAAACACAGTTCTCTTAACTAAAAAGACTTATGTAAGAGTTAGAGTTATGTAAACTACAGGAGCTCTCCAGCAACCAGATTAAAATAACATGGCAGATATATATATTATTATTTTATAAAATATATATCTATTATAAATATATATATATTTCATGATATATTATTATTTTATAAAATATATATATATCATATAGAATAAATTATATATATAAAATATATGTATATATAGAAAAAATAATTTTTTTTAAATAGTGGTAATTATCAAAAAAGACACCACAGCAAGCGGAGTAATTTAAAATCATATAAAACTATTTAGTTCTGTGCACACTAAAGACCAGAATCAGCCTCCATGTCAGTTCCTGAACTGTGAATATAAACACGCTGATGTTCAGCTGACCACAGGACGGCTTCACGCCTGGGAAATAAAGTTGTTTTTACAGTCTGGGAGCAGATTTGTAAATATTCGACATTTTAGGGGAACAGATTCACTTCCTGACGGAGAGACGATGGATGCAACGATCTTCTCACCCGACGATCCCAAAGAAAGTGAATCAGCACATTACTCAAAACAAATGAACTATTTATTGTTATTTCTCGACTATGAATATCCGAGTCAAACCTCCCGACCCTCTGAAGACGAGGGCTGACATTAAAATCGTAAAGTGCCTTATTCCCAACACACAAGTCCTCCTCACTCATGGGGGGTTCAGATGAAACCCAAAATCACTGAACTTTTTTGGTAAAATCTGTGTGTTAAATGAATAGATTATGATTTATTATAACATTCTACAAGTACAGACAACGTATCATCACACACACACATTTCCCATAAAGCACCACATCTACAACACCTGGGTTTACCAAGAGATTTGTTTTTCAAGGGACTTAAAAAGAGACAAAAGGTTTAATTTTTCGCTAAGAACAAAAAGGGAGGAGGAAACCCCGCTGGTCTGCTTCTGCAGCGTCAGCGGTTTTCTTTTTTTGGTGTGTGAGAAAGTGGAATTTTTTGTGTTGCGTCAGGTCGAGTCTATTTGGTGCCGTTTCGCCTCCTCTGGGTCACACACCGGGCTGGTAAGGCCTGTGTGTGTGTGTGTGTGGTAAGGCCTGTGTGTGTGTGTGTGTGTGTGTGTTAAGGCCTGTGTGTGTGTGTTTTAAGGCCTGTGTGTGTGTGTGTGTTAAGGCCTGTGTGGGTGCCCCGCCTCGTCTGCCAGGTTGAGGATGTAGCCGGCGATGTCGCCCTCCGTGGGGAAGTCGGACATGACCCACGACTCGTTGGCAGCGGTCACCTGCAGGCGACATATGGGGCAGTTACGGCTCTGCCCGCTCCTAAAGGGAGAGAGACGGGGGGGGAGAGAGAGAGAGAGAGTATTCGTTATCTTTCGTTCATATCGTGGGACTTCATTAATTCAAGCATCGGCATCATCGTCGTCTTGGTCTTCGTGGTCTTGGTCTTCGTGGTCTTCGTTGTGGTGGTCTTCGTCGTGGTGGTCTTCGTCGTGGTCTCACCATTTGTCGATGCACTTCTGGCAGAAGCTGTGAGCGCAGGGCAGGATGAGGTCAGCCTTCCCGTCCATGCAGATGCAGCACTCCTCTTCGTCGGTCAGCTGCTTCACTCTGCACACGAGGGGGAGGGGGGGGGGGAAGCACTTTGGATAGAATGAATGCAGCCTTTTCAATTTTAAATAGAGAGAGAGAGAGAGAGAGAGCTGTTTTCCTTTTTATGCAATATGGTAAAAAGAAACCAACAATCTTCATTAGTCTTTGACTGTTTGAGTGACCACAGTGCACACACACACACACACACACACACACACACACCTGCCCATCCACATGCTGGCCTGGCAGGAGTCGGTGGCGGGCAGCTGGCCGCCGGACGAGCCCTCGGTGGCGCCCTCTGCCGACAGCACCTCGGCGGCCTGGCTGGTGATGTCGCGGTACAGCTGGGTGAACTGGTACAGGTTCATGATGCGAGACGCCTCCATGGCGCCGACCTCCTTGTTGATCTGGGGGGAGGAGGCAGAGGTAATCACACACACACACACACACACACACACACACACACACACTGGGGCAGTATTCTGCGTGTTTATCCTGTCCTTTTTTATTGCCTGAAGGACTTTGGTTAGCGACTTTCTTTTATCGGTGTAACAGTTCTGAGGCTACAATAAAAAACTTGTTATGATACAAATTCAAGTCACGCTACAGGAAACCAACATGTCACTGGAACTGGAGAAGAAAAGGTCAGCGGTCCTGATGCTGATGTTGGCTCGTGGTGTGTGTGTGTGTGGTCTCACCTTGGTGCAGAGGACTCGGACAGCCACCTTCCACAAGGCCGTGGCGTCGGACCCCGGCTGCACCTCAAACAGGAGGTGCTTCTGCTGCCCGGCAGCGAGCTTGGCCGTCCTGAGAGATCCAGAGGAGAACGAAAGTTTTTTTGGGGGGAGTTTTTCCTGATCCGATGTGAGGTCAAAGGTCAGGGATGTCTATGTGTACATATTGTAAAGCACTCTGAAGCAAATTGAATTTGTGAGAATGGGCGAGACAGAATAAACTGAATTGAATTGAACAGGTCGTTAGTGCGTCACGTCGCTCTGCTGTGAACTCGGCTTTCCAGAGACGAGACAAATCCATCTCAATGTGGATCGGTTCAGATCCTCACCGGCAGATGAATACCGGACGTGATGGTTTACCGCATAACCATTTCCACGAAGCTGTAGACATTGTTGTTTGACTTTGACTGACTGGAATAACTCACTTTAACCGTGCCTCTCGGTTACGACCTCCGACAGCTCGGATGCTGACATTAAATGAGCAGAAGCAAAGCGTTACGGCCGAGGAGCGAGAACCTGGAGGCCGGGATAGACCCGAGGCTCGCTGCGAGGAGCGGAGCTCTCAGTCGGTGGAGTCCACCAACTAAACCAAAAAGATAATCACCTAAAAATCAAAAGTATTCATTGTGAAAAAAAACTCAAAGTCAACACGATTTGAAACAGTTTGGCTCCAAAGCAAACCTCTTCACCCCCCCCCACGGACCGACTGCGACTTACACGTCGTTGAGTTCGGACACCCTGGCCAGGAACTCCTCGTAGGTCAGGTAGCCGCTGTCACGCACCAGTCCGGCGTGTTTCACCAGCTTCTCAGGCAGACGGGTCAACACCGCCTGACCCGAGAGCTGCTGGCCCATCCTGGCGGCGGCGGCGCTTATGAACACGGCTCTGGCGGAACGCTGCGCCGCATTCAGCTCTGCACGGCCTGTTGGGGAAAGGTACGTGTAGTGAGGCCCTTTGAGGCAGATTTGAGATATTTGGCTATACAAGTTTTAAAAAAGGACTCGATTTGACTTTGTAGAGCGTTAAGATTTGGAGCCAAAGGGCCGAACACAGCGGCTGAAAACCAGCGGCAGACCAAAAGAAAACAAAGATATTTATGCGTATGAAGTCACACTAGTTCTGGATTCAGTTAATCAGAAACTAGTTTGAAAAGTCCGTTCACATTAAATTAAGCAAAAACATCAGTTTTATTGACTCCTTGCTGAACCGCCGATTATTTTCATAGATTTTATCGAATAATCTGCCGATTATCTTTTTCTAATTGAGCCAACTTGATCACAACCTCAGAGAACCGTCTTCAAACGCCAAAAACACATGCATCTTCCACTAATAGATCACAAAGAAACGCATTGATTTTTGACTTAATGATTCATCAATTCATCAGTTTTCTTCTTCTGTGATTGAATAATCAATTAAATCGACCAATATGTTCGGCTCTAAAGAAACTATAGAGCAACTCTGAAGACCCGCCGTCAACTCGGACAAACAAAACCAACAACTCCTGTCACGTGAGCTCGTTAAAGTCACGTTATGACGTCATGTAGCCTCTAAGCAACAGCTGACTTCATCTCAACTCGTCTCAGGCAGAAGCCGACTGCGATTTACGAAAATAAGATAATCAACCACGTATAATAATGTTTTTTTCCCCGAGGAGCTGCATCTCAACGTAATAAGCTGAATACAAAAAAAATGTAATATCGTCATGAACGGACGTTAAATATCTTTCGTGTCACTGTGGTTCAAAGTTAAAAACATTTAACTTTATAAATATCTCACCGACCTCAACTCAAACACGACTCGCTTTGCTAACACGCAGCGTCACTTTGCACGTAAATAACCACGAAATAAAGCCAATAAAGATGATGATAAATATAATATATTTGATCGTGCCATGAGAGGAGAACAGAATATGAAATGTTCTTACCAAAGACAACGTTTAAGGCGAGAGGAGAGGCAGTCCAAACTTCACTCTTTGCCGTCACAACACGGTCGCCGTTTGATGACGTCGTAGGGCTGCGTCTTCTTCTTTGGAGGTTAATGGCAGCTTTCGCATCCTTTATGTTGCACTACCGCCCCCTGCTGGTGGTACTCAATTCCTACATTGTCCAGTGGGACTTAAAAAAAATAAATCTCCGCTCAGTCCCCAAAAAACTACAAATTTGAGGATGAATACTACAATTTAGTTAAAATGTAAAGATATTTGTCGGTGATTTTGGTTCCTGATTAAAGATAGAATACTAAAACATAACATAACTATATAATTAATCTAATTTATTGTCCATCAATAATTATTTAATTTATTTATCTAATTTCAAATTACTTCATTATTATTATTATGAAATTATTTTTAATATTATTGTCTCACTAGCTTACTCACACCTATTCAATACTGTAAGACTACACCTGCACTATTTAATTATTTGTATTAAACGGTTATTACATTTTATTTATACTTTATAATAATAATAATACAAATAATAATAATAATAGTGAAATTACACCAATTAAAATGTGTCCCTTATTATTAATTTGCATTTTTATTTTTATTATTAGTATTATTGATACTGTTTTTAACTTAGTTTTGGGTAAATTAAACAGTTGTTGGTGCTATATTGATTCATTTTGGATCAATTTCAACCCAGAGATTTTCTGTTTAAGTTAAAACAAAAGTTTAATTAAATATTGAGAATGTAATACCCGCCATAAAATATAACAACCTGTCTCTCTTATCAGAGGGAAAATAATATGAATAAACATAAAACTGTATAAGTCAATAGGAAACATTATATTATGACAAACAAAAAAGTATTACTTATAAACTATTGTATATGATGATGATTAAACAAACTTATGATGTTATAATATATGATAACTATATAAAATATTTACAATGTGCGAGTAGTCAGTCGTCAATCACAATACTTATATTATTGGTATTAAAAAAAATTTGATTCTATTTTTTTCAGAATATTTATAACAGTTAATATGAAGTTTTGTTTTTACATTTTATTACATTTACACAAGTCATTTTTCCAGTTTCCCTGATCAATAAGGTGTTTATGTGTCAATCCTTGATTCCACCAGCAGGTGGCAGCAAAGGACTAAAAACAAAAGATATACCTTCTTATAAAAGTGGTCAGAATTAATTTGTTTTTAACAGAGAATACAAGTTTTTTAAACCATGTGAAGTCACATGACACATTACAATCTCTTTTTTTGGTGTATTCTCACACTTCTGAACGGGAGAAGCTTCTTTAATAATTTATATTTATATCGGCTCCTCCTCCTCCTCCTCCTCCTCCTCCTCCCTTTCATGTCTTATTTACATTGTGTTTGAGTTCAGATGCAGGAGCATCCTCCTCCTTTTTTAAAAGAAGCAAATGATCCAATCTCACAACTTCCTAAAAGAAAAAACTTCAGATAATCGTTAGAAAATTATTAAATGTACCGGCCCTTTAAGATGCAACGACAAAACAAAACAAAAATAACAAGAAAAGCAGCCATGTGGGAAGAAATTTATATTTGGATTTAGGAAAAAGAACACGTGGGGATAAAGGCTCCTCCGTCCTGAACAGACTGTTATATTTCGACAAACATTCACATTTGAAGACAACCCAAGAAAATATGGATCGCTTTTGAAGCCAATGAACACAAGTTTCCCAGAAGTCCAAAACGAATGTTCTAACTGTCATTA
This sequence comes from Pseudoliparis swirei, assembly GCF_029220125.1. Lineage (NCBI taxonomy): Eukaryota > Metazoa > Chordata > Actinopteri > Perciformes > Liparidae > Pseudoliparis > Pseudoliparis swirei. The sequence continues at coordinate 4,043,788 of NC_079393.1, read as the reverse complement.
TATCTGAGTGGCGGGCTGCGTGGTCCATAAACCGATAGTCCTGATGATGAGCCACTCCTTCTGGCCGGCGGTGACCACGACGCGCACGCACTCCACGTCGAAGCCGATCTTGCGGTCCACGTCCTCCACCTCCACGCTGCCGCCTCGGAACTCCCCCAGCGTGATGTAGGAGGAGCACTGGCGCCCCTGCTTGGTGTCCACGGCCCTCCGGCCCACCTCCAGCGCCCCGCGGCGCAGCACGTCGCTCCGCCGGTCCTCCGTGCCCGTCACGATCTTGATCCGGCGGATTTTCGTGGATTTGTTGAAGATGACGACGAAGAAGTCCCCCGTGGACGGCGGCTTCCCCCAGAAGTACTCGTCCACGGTGCTGTAGGCCTTGGCGGCGTCGTAGCTCTCGAAGACGTCGATGTTGGTGTGCATGCTGGCGGGCGGGTTGTCGGGGATGTCCGCCGAGTCCTCCTCGAAGTCGTCGTCCTTCAGCTTGTTCTCGGCTCCTTTGTAGGAGGAGTAGTAGCCCATGTGCTGGAACAGCGAGGGCTTGAAGCGGATCACGTCCTTCTGGGCCAGCAGACCCCGGAAGTGGATGAGGAGCCAGTCGCAGGGCATCTCCTGGTAGAACATGAGCAGGAAGTGAGCCAGGCGCGGCAGGTCCCTGGAGTGGTACAGCTTCCCGATGTAGCCCAGCTTGGAGAACTCCAGCATCACCCAGTAGGAACCTTGCCTGGGCGATCACCTTCTTCAGCGCCGTCAGGAAGTTCCGGGAGCAGCGCGTCGTCCTCCAGCATCACGTAGAAGTGAGACAGGTTGGTGCAGAAGTTCAGGAGGAAGGCGTAGTCCACGTTCTGCTTGAGCGGAAGCGGACCCGGTCCTCGGGGTCGTTGTAGTTCCTCTTCAGCCCGTCCAGAGACGGGTAGTACTCCTCCGGGGCCTGGATCACCAGCAGGCGGCCGGCGATGATGTGGTGGGCGAACTTCCTGCTGATCTCCTGCACCAGGTTCTCGCACCAGACCAGGTCGAAGTCGGCCAGGTGGACCACGACCACGATCTCCTTGAGCTCCTCGTAGCTGGACTGGTCGAAGATGGACTTGATGGTCTCCAGGAGGTAGTTCCCTCGCTTCCTCTTGACGGAGGACAAGCCGATGGTGAGGTACTCTGTGAACACAAAGCGCTTCGGTCACTTCACGGCCGCCGCGCGCCGCCGCCGGGGCGTCGCCTGCACCTACTTTTGCGCGGCAGCGGGATCCCGGCGAGGTGGCGGTACGTCACGTTGACGGCGCCGGAGAAGTTGGACAGGTCGGTGAACGTGTGGACGTATCGCTCGGAGTTCCCAGGATGCAACAGGGTCTCTCCCAGCGGCCTTTTCTCAGCCTCCTACAGATCAAGAATAACGAGCACACGTCGAGTAAAAGAGGAAATATTATATAAGTAATAATACCAAAGGGTCAAAATACTCTGGTACACGTAAAAAAATATATATATATATAATATATATATACAGGATAATATATATATATACATATATAATATATAATATATATATATATATATATATATAGAATATATAATATCTATAATAATATATAAATATATGTACTATTATATATATATATAATAGTATAAGTATGTAAGTATTGTGAGGAAAATGTACTTTAAAAGTACAAGAACGTCCCATGTGACAGTTCTTTATTTATATATTAAATCATTAGATTATTAATAAAAATAACATGACTTTTTATGCTGCAGTGGAGCTCATTTAAAACTACTGGCTAATATTTAATAAATACATTTAATTATTTAAGAAATACATTTAAAAAAGTCCAAAACGACTCCTTCACAATGTGTGTTTCGTCCTACAAGCCATAAAACCCTCAATATTATTAAATATATGATTAAAATATTAATAACATTAATGAACTGATATCAATACATCCTAATTTGCATGAATCTTAATTTTAAAAGTAACTAAAGCTGTCAAATGAATGTAAATGTATTTAGTCCATTGAACCCATCTCAGTGTCTCACCAGCACGAAGCCATCATCCATGTAGAGGTTGAAGAAGAGGAGGAAGGTGATGAGGAAGCCGAGGAAGGGGAACATGGAGCGTTTCCTGAAACACCTCATCGTGTCCACCAACTTCCACATGAGCATAAAGATCACTGAAATCAGACAGGAAACAGGAAGTCAGCACAACTGAAATAAAGATGTGCGAGACAATGTACACGCCGCTATATATATATATATATATATATATATATATACACATATATATACACATACATATAATATATGTATATAAATATTTATATATATGTATATAAATATATATATAATATATATATAATATATAAATATTATATATATATATACACATATAAATAGAATATATATAAATGTATACATTGTATATATATTATTCATGCATATAATATATATATATTTCTATAATTATATAATAATTATATATATATACACATATAATACATATATAAATATATACATTGTATATATATTATACAGCATATAATATATATACTGTATATATAATATTTCTAAAATATAATAATTATATATATATATATATATACCAATATACAAATTATACATATATTTTTACTGAAACAAAAAATCATGGGACTGAAACCCTCGAGAAATAAACAAAAAACATTTTCTGGAATTCTGTCGTCAAAAAGATTAAATGACAAATAAATAAAGTTGTTATTGAGTTGAACATGGAGCAGATTAAGCGGAGTCACTTTGAGCTTCGATTCACTGAAACGAGCCGATGAGAGCTGAAAGAGTCAACCATAACGCTCCTTTACTCCGCTGTCCGTCATCAAAGTAAAAAGTGGATAAAAAGATATTCACATATTAATCAGGTTTCTATTAGATGTACAGAAGGTTGATTTCTCGAAGCTTTCTCATTGGACCACGCAGAGTAACCGCTAACAACAGATCATTCCAGTAATCTGCTCGGTTTGTGCAGCGGTGACGTAAAAATAAAAATAACAAAACTTCTCCGGCTCCAGTTCAGTGTGATGTTTACTCCTCTTGTTGACGCTCTCAAGTAAACAACAATAACAAAAGAATCACTCTGTGTCCTCTTTGGCAGCTCGTACGGCTCCCACGTGTCGCCCTCCCTAAAGCTGATGTTTGCGTAAAACACGACACATAATATATTTTTAAATATTATATATATAAATATATACATTCTATATATATTATTAATGCATATAATATATATAATATTTCTATAATATAATAATAATTATATATATATACAAATTATATATGATATATTTACTGAAACAAAAAGTGATGATCAATGTCATGTTAATATTATAAAGTACTAAAACAACTCCATGATGAGTTCACTGGTTTCTGCTCAACTTTTTTATTTATTTAAAAAAAATGATGGGACTGAAACATTCGAGAAATAAACAAAAACACCCCCCATAACCACGATGATGGCGGCAATTATGTCCGAGGCCTCCTCTATGGAGCCAAATAAACTCAATAAACAACTTATTATTCATTGTGTTGTCCTCCATGTTGTGTTGCTGCCACCTGAGATGAAACACAGTGACAGCTGAGAGTCAATACAGTGAGAGCCCCCCCCCCCCCCCCCACACACACACACACACACACACAGAGGCCATTATATTTGCCCCCTGCAAAAAAAATCAAGATATTGACACAACGAAAGAATATCTAATGAGGCGGAAAAGAAGAAAAATAGCGCAAATAAATGAAATGTTTTTGATTGCCTCCCATAGGTCAACACATTTATATGTAAATGAGGCTTCGTCTATGAATAAATAAGCAGCGTGTGTTCGGCCTGTTTGCTTAAGTTAAAAACATTTTAAAAAGCTCTTCCGCCAAGTTATTGTTGCTGCTGTTGTTGTTGTTGTTGTTGTTTTCCCTCGGCGGCGGCGGCCCCCGTGAGCTCCTCCCTACGGCGGGAGTCATTTCAGATTAGAGCCGGCGGACCGGAGAGGAATGCCAATGAGTCCCGTCGGAGGTTTATCTCGGAGAATAAATGAGAAAAGTGAAGCTGAAAGACTCGAGCACTTCCAGGATTTACATCTGAGGCTCCGCCCAAAGCTCCGGGAACGACGAGGATGAAAGGAGCCGACTTCCCGGTCCTCTTCGGAGCGCCGCGGACTTTATTAAATTAAGGGGCGACCGCTCTCTTCGATTGCTCCGCTCCTCCCTCGATGTTTTTACTAATCGGGCCGTTCTGCTTAAAAAGGAATTAAACTTCACGTCCCGAACCGCCTCTTCGCCGTAGTTTATTCACGGGGTGTGAGAAGTGGGCGTGGTCACTGTGGTGTCCCTTGTGCGTTTTCTGAAGTCTTGATTTCGGCATGTTGGCCGTCGCCATCTTTTTTTTGTTTTTTTTGCAACCGCGAGACACGAGAGAAGGGGGCGGGGCTAAGGAGGTGAAATGTTTCAATGAACTTTCGTGAGCTGAAAGCAAAGTGTGAAAGAGGTCAGGTTTTACTCCCAGACCGGACAACTCTAGGTAGAGACCTGTCAATCACCCATAAGCTCCGCCCCTAAAGCGTCCCCTGCTTTATGGTCCGTTTGACTCTAAACGACCATAAAGTACTAAACGATGACATCATGCTGTATAGAAGACTTGAAACTAGAGACAGACATAAACTCATGTTTACAACATTTACTGAGGGAATACATCAAGAGAGAAGTAGAGTCACTATATAGACTTCTATACAACCAGAGGAGCCCCCTGGTGGTCAGGAGAGGGAATGCAGCTTTAACACATGAAGCATAGACTTCTATACAACCAGAGGAGTCGCCCCCTGGTGGTCAGGAGAGAGAATGCAGCCTGAACACAAGAAGCATAGACTTCTATACAACCAGAGGAGTCGCCCCCTGGTGGTCAGGAGAGAGAATGCAGCCTGAACACAAGAAGCATAGACTTCTATACAACCAGAGGAGTCTCCCCCTGGTGGTCAGGAGAGAGAATGCAAGTTGAAATCACTTTTCAGAACCAGAGTTCGGGCTGCGGAGACGTTTTAATCAGTTCCAGTTCAAATCGCTAAGGAACAAAAGAAAGAAAAGTTGGTCGCAAAAGATATTAAATTGACACAAAACTACAAAGTCGAGAGGAAAACACTCTGAAAACATTCCCTGACGCCTTTGCATTGGTTTATTTACACTAAAATACAACCATGTGCACGTGAGTTTATGTGTTCCTGATGTAAAAGCATTAACTCAGAGTCCTGCGTGCTCACGGCGTCCGTGTGGTGAACCGGCTGTCACGGAGACGCATCGCCGTGGCGCCGCAACAACAAGCATCTCATTCATCTTTTATTAGCATCCGGGGAAGGGGTTCGCTTTGAGGAAGCAGACTCAGCACTGAACCACTCGGGAGCTCCCAGTACAACCACCACAGATTCTTTTTTTTCTTTTCTTTTTTTTTTAACTGGTGGAGGCTTTTGCTGCCGCTACCAAAGCCAAATTGGGATTAAGTGCCTTCGCTGAAAGGCACCTCAATGGAAGTTGAATTTAAAGCGTCTCTTTCCTTCTCTCACAGCTGGTTATTGACTGTGAGCCCTGCAGCAGAAAACTCGTTTCCTTTAAACTTTCATTCGGGGCTGCAGGCCCGACAATTTTACAAATTACTGCTCAAGTCAGACTTTTTTTTCTTTCCCGGGCCGTTAATCTTCTTCTCAGAATCTCTTTCCGATACGAACTGACAGGGGATGTTGAGGGAAGGGAAGAAAATCCATAAAATGTGCAGCATTGCAGCAACAAAAATTCGTTTTCCAGCCCACCTGAGGCTGATCTGCTTGTCCTCGTCTCTGTTGCTTCCCGACGTCGTTTCTTTCTGTCATAATGGGCTGAAAACATTGAGATCGGATGATTCTACAGAACCCCAAAAGATCAGTTTACTCATCCCAACAGTCGGCTCGGGAAAACCATTACTGGAGGAGCACTCTTCATTTGGCACCATCATCAGGTCAAAGTGAACCATCAAAACTCAAGTGAGCCCGTAAACCTGCGGGAGACTCCTCAGGTTGTATAGAAGTTTATGCTCCATGTGTTAAAGCTGCATTCTCTTTCCTGACCACCAGAGGGCGACTCCTCAGGTTGTATAGAAGTCTATGCTTCATGTGTTAATGCTGCATTCTCTCTACTGACCACCAGGGGGCGACTCCTCAGGTTGTATAGAAGTTTATGCTCCATGTGTTAAAGCTGCATTCTCTCTACTGACCACCAGGGGGCGACTCCTCAGGTTGTATAGAAGTTTATGCTTCATGTGTTAAAGCTGCATTCTCTTTCCTGACCACCAGGGGGCGACTCCTCAGGTTGTATAGAAGTTTATGCTTCATGTGTTAAAGCTGCATTCTCTTTCCTGACCACCAGGGGGCGACTCCTCAGGTTGTATTGAAGTTTATGCTTCATGTGTTAAAGCTGCATTCTCTCTACCGACCACAAGGGGGCGACTCCTCTGGTTGTATAGAAGTCTATATAATGACTCCACTTCTCTCTTGATGTATTCCCTCAGTAAACATTGTAAACATGAGTTTATGTCTCAGTCTCTAGTTTCAAGTCTTCTTCTATACAGCATGATGTCATCATTTAGTACTTTATGGTCACTTAGAGTCAAACAGACCATAAAGCAGGGGACGCTTTAGGGGCGGGGCTACAAGGTGATTGACAGGTCTCTACCAGAGGCCTCTACAGTCAAAATATAGTAACTATGGTTGCAAAAAAAAAATTGTAAACGTCTTTCAGTGCGCAGCCTCGTATAAATAAAAGCCTGAATGATTAAAGTTCGGCCCCCCGACCCGAACGCTAACAACGACAATGCCTCGGCAGTGAAATGTTTCGGAGGGGATCATCGGGCGCTGGTGTCCGGACTCTGTGCCAAAGGCTGTTAATGGCTTTGAAATAAAAGCTCTCGTTTATGAACTTCACGGAGCCTCGTGGAACTCTGTGAATATGATCTAATATACAATGTGCGTCGAACACACGACATCGAGAGCATTCATTTCTCAGTAATCACATCATGAGCAATAATAACTTTTTAAACATTACATTTTAATTTCATGTGCGATATGATTTTTCTTTAATCGATGTGCAACCAAACTGTTTTTTCAATATCTCACATTATTAGTTTTCATGAAGCACTGGAGTTAGTATCACTTTATTTCATCTTAGTTGATATATTTTACTTTTTCTATTGAAGTATTACTTCTTTTTCACTTAATAATTGTTATTTCTATTGTTTTAATGTTGAATCCTTCAGGTAATTTTTTGCTATTTCATATTCGTTTGTCCATCAAAGAGCTTAAATAACATTATTTCTCACCTGTAAAATGTCAAACATGGTAACGATACCGAATCTGATTATTATTGATCCTCATTGCATATTCATATGAGGCCAATGCGATGTGATCAGAGGCTGCAGAGCAGACAATAAATGGTCAAAAAGAGGGACGGTGACGGCGTGAACGCACAGCGGGCGACCGGCGCTTAATCGATTTAGCGGAAAAACACACGGAGCCTGTTTTTAAAATCACAAGCAGAGAGAAGCTCAGGGTTTTGAACTCAGCGTCGGTCTGGAACACGACTCTGAGCTTCCTGTGAGGAGCCGCATGAACGCGGGGAGAGAATCAATTTATATGACGATAACGGAGAGGAAGAGCTGTAAAAAAAACTGCCATTCATCTCTTATTAAAATGGCCTCCAGAGCCTCTAATGAGGTGCAGTTTAATAAGCAGGGGTGTTGGACAACAAAGCTTTTGGTAAACACGGCGGTTCATTTGCCTGTTGACATGCAGGCAGCTGAGAGAGAGAGTGTGAGTGTGTGTGAACAGAGCTTTAAGTCTTGGAATAACAAATGTGTGTGTTTGTGTATGTGTGTGTAGGGGGGGGGGGGTTATGATACCACCCTCTCACTGAAGAAAGCTGTGAACAGTAATATCAAGATCTAGAAGAATATATAAAGCGTACCTTGAAAAACACCTGAAAACATGATAGAAGCTTCTTGACGTGCACCATCATCTTTTTTCATATATATATTATATATATATATACTGTATATTATATATAATATATATACATATATATTATAATTATATATATATAAATTAATTATATATATTATATACAGGACTGTCTCAGAAAATTAGAATATTGTGATAAAGTTCTTTATTTTCTGTAATGCAATTTAAAAAACAAAAATGTCATGCATTCTGGATTCATTACAAATCAACTGAAATATTGCAAGCCTTTTATTCTTTTAATATTGCTGATTATGGCTTACAGCTTAAGAAAACTCTAAAATCCTATCTCATAACATTTTAATATTTCCTCAGACCAAGTTAAAAAAAGATTTATAACAGCTGAGTGTTTGTCAAGGCTCAGGAAACCCTTGCAGGTGTTTCGAGTTAATTAGACAATTCAAGTGATTTGTTTAATACCCTACTAGTATACTTTTTCATGATATTCTAATATTTAGAGATAGGATATTTGAGTTTTCTTAAGCTGTAAGCCATAATCAGCAATAAATCAGAATAAAAGGCTTGCAATATTTCAGTTGATTTGTAATGAATCCAGAATGCATGACATTTTTGTTTTTTTAATTGCATTACAGAAAATAAAGAACTTCATCACAATATTCTAATTTTCTGAGACAGTCCTGTATGTATAATTATATATATTATACATATATATAATTATATATAATATATATATATATAATTATATATATATAATTGTGAAACATAGATAAAACTTGACTTGTCCCCGTTTGTAATTATACGTTGCCCCCCCCCCCCCCTGAAGTACCGTGACACTAAAATTCAAAAAACAGATCTCAGCTGGATATTTTTTTCTTTCTTCCTTGCCAAGACTGGATGATGAGGTGAGACGGCAGTTACAGAGCGACACTGTGTCGTTCCCATGGCAACCTGACAGATTTAAGTCCAATATTCAACCTTCCTTTGAGGCGACATCCACCCTGACTTTTTGTCCGTGCTTTATCACCGTTTCAGAAATAAAAACATGTTTAATATTTAGTTTTTCTCCCAAATGTAATATATTAACTGCACAACTAATAAAAAGAAAGTAAACAGCACATTGGGAGAATATTAAAATCAGCCAGATATCAAGACTCTGTGTACCCCCTCCCCCCCCCCCCGGTTGCCCGCGAGTCGGCCCCGAAAATGCAATTTCCTGGTTTCCTGGTCCAGAGTTAAAGTTGCCGCCCGAGTCAGAGAGAACACGTTCATGGCGTCGGGGGAATCGTCGCTGAGTAAACAGCTTCCAGAAGAAGGACAATCTGTCTCGCTTCAAGCTGGGAGTCTCACCGGCTGCATCTTCTGGTTCGATGTGTTTACTTATTCATCGGGGGGGTGGAGGGGGGGCTACACTCCGGGCTCCAGCAGTTAGCCTCTCCCAGTCCCCCCCCCCCCCCGCCCCTCCCATTAAAAATGCATTGGAAATGGGCTGGGCCAGATATTCCAGCGCCCACCGGTGCATGTTTTGAGTTGTCAGCATGCAGAGATGATGCAACGCTCTCAGCGGAGAGATTTTATTTATCTTCTTCTTCTTTCACGTCGATGCAGCGCTTCATCGTCGTTTGCGAAGCGCTTCTCTAAAAAAGAAGAAGTGGTTTTCCATGTTTCATCCACGTGAACGCCGCTCATTCATTTCAGCGAGTAGAGAGTTATTCTAAAATGTTGCTTCTGCTGAAATATCAACATTTTAAATAAAAAAGTGATTTAGAGAAACTTACTGCAGTCTTTTTCAGAATTAAAACGCGCGTGATGAAACTCAGTTTGAAAGGAGAAGGTGGGGGCGGAGCTTTCCAGAGTAACAGTGGACGTTGTCATCAACACTGGAGGCTATTTACTCTCGCTAGTGTTGTCATAAACTCTGAAAGAGTTAATATACTTTGACACTGAATTTTTAACACTGGGGAATTTACTGTGTAGGTAGGAAGACAGCACAAAGGGAAAGAAAGGGGGTCACCTTTAAAAAGAAAAAGAGGAGGAATGAGGAGCAAAGAGGATCTATTTATAATGTCAAAAAGGAAGTCGAAAAATAAACCCTGCAGTGTTTCACGAGAGGAGCCTCCCACCTGAATGCATCCGAGGAGCCTCCAGACAAATGTCTACAGTTTCAGGCACTCCACATTGGTTTCCATTAAAATTCATTCACAGATTCTTTAAAACTTGCTTGAACTGGCTGAATCATAACAAACCGACCAACGATTTAATGCTTAATCGACTAACTTCTCGCCTGAAAACATCCTAAAATGACCTTCCGTGACTCAACAACGGTATTCAGAAAGTAAAGTACAGAGAAGAACGCACAATAAACGCTGTTCGTCTTCAGGTCCAAGGGTTCGGGATCGATTGCTTCTGTCTGGCTCCCCTACTTGACCAATCCTGTTTAACGATGAGGTTCGGACCACCCATCTCATTTGCATACAAGGACACATAAATGTCACACAAATAAATGAAGGAATACGTGTGGACACATAAATAGAGACATAAATAAATGAAGAAATACAGAAATGTAGAAATAGATTTATTTAATAATGTCCTGTTTAGGTACAACTTATATTTATTTATTCCTGTATTTATTTATTTATAGATTTATTTAAGCATTCATTAATTTATTCTTGTATTTATTTATACATTTATTTCAGCATTTATTTATTTAATCCTGTATTTATTAATTTATTTATACATGTATTTAAATATTTATTTATTTAATCCTGTGTTTATTTAAACATTTATTTAAGCATTTATTTATTTATACATTTATTTAGGCATTTATTCATTTATTCTTGTATTTATTTATTTATATTTATTTAAGCATTTATTTACTTAATCCTGTATTTATTCATGCATTTATTTCTACTTAATACATTTTAAGTCCTCCATAAAAGAGAAGACTGGTTGCAAAGAGCAGTTACGTTCTTTATTTACTGCATATTAATCTTTATCCGCTGAGCTTCTCCATTAAAAATCAATACATTCATAGATTTGAGTGATTTTCTTTCTTTCATATGTTGATTTGTTCCATTAAAATCTGTCTGCCAGAATCTTTCTGCAGCGACACCACCGAGCTCTTTTGTTTAGTGGTAATTGGAGGATTTATTCACTGCAGGACCTTTTAGAAATAATTATAATAGATTCATAATTCCAACATGTTATTTTTTTCCAGGCTGAAAATAATCTTCTTTTTTGGTTGTTTGAAAGACATCCAGATGTTTACAGGTGTGCTGAGACTACGAGGTGCGTGGGACAGAGAGAGAGGGAGGAAGGGACATAGAGAGAGGGAGGGAGAGGAGAGATAGAGGGAGAGAGGGAGAGAGAGAGAGGGGGAGGGAGAGAGAGAGAGGTGGAGAGGGAGAATGAGAGATAGGGAGAGGGAGGGCATTTAATTAATTGTAATTAAATTGAAGCGCAACAGAAACAGAAATATTTAATATGTTGACACCAAGAAACGCCGTAATGTCCAACCTTAAAGTTATTGTGATATAAAATACATTTTAAAACTCCACAGCGATGTTTCTGTGTGTGAAGTTTCCTTCTGATGCAGCGAGTGACTCGAGTCGGACAGCTCGACTGATTAATATGACGCGTTCAGGACCACGATGACTAACTGATTAATATGACGCGTTCAGGACCACGATGACTAACTGATTAATATGACGTGTTCAGGACCACGATGACTAACTGATTAATATGACGTGTTCAGGACCACGATGACTAACTGATTAATATGACGTCGGCTTCACCGGACAGACGGAGGAAGGTTGTTCACGCGTGAGAGGAAGAAGAACTCGACTCCTTTTGAGGAAGAAAGTCCTGCTTCTCTATTCAAATGGTAGCAATAAAAAGTATCACCTCAGAATATATATATAAATAAATAATTTAAAAAACATATAAATATATATATACATAAATAAATATATTAATATATATATATATATATCCCGTTATTATGTTAATGGTGCAATGAAATGCTGAAAATAGCCATAACTGTGAGATAAGAAAAGAATATATAATCTCTCAAATTGGAGGCATGAGAGTGTTAAATGTTTAATTCAAAAACAAACAAATTGGAAATAAAAAAAATGAGTAAGTGAAAAGAAATTAAGAAAGATGAAAGAAGAGGAACAGGATTAAAAATACATATTTTTAGGGACTATTTTAGGCTCCTGTCGTGTCAAAGTCAGAGCTGGACACAGCAATCAGAGGAAGTGGTCGGATGGACGTGATGAAGTAAAAGTCTCCAGAAATACTTGAGTAAAGCATCGGCCCTCACCGATACCTTTAAGAAAGGAATCTATCACAAAGATTTATTATTCTCTTTTCTTTTTAAATTCTCTTGGACTGATTTCAAGAAGAAGAAAAAAAACCTTCTGCATTGTTCCTGGACAATAGGTCTGATTAGATGAACGTGTCTCTGACCTCTCAGGAGGGGCTTCGGTTCATCTCTCCTCGGCCGGTAACTTTTCCTTTGAGTCCGGAGCTTTTCTAATCTTTATAATGTTTTATGAAGTCAAGGCTTTCCCTTTTATTTAGGGTTAGCCTTGTCAACACCGGTTTCCTGCGCGCCCCCCCCGACACACCGCTGATCTACCTGGGTGGAACTCTTGTTTGCGAGGCCGAGCACTCTGACTCATTAATCATTCACCGTCTGCCGGGAGACGCTTCTTGGCATTCATACGCGAGCGAGACGCCAGTAAACACATCCCCCCCCCCCCCAAACACACACACACACACACACACACACACACACACGCACGAGTGCCGGCGCTCCGCGGTCCACACACTGTATAATCAATTCCCCCCTTATTGCCTTTCACTTGCTGTGCGGGAGGCGAAGGGGGTACGATATCACCGGGGACCAGAACAATAATAAAAATTCCATCAGCGAGAGGAAAGCACGGGAGGGAGGAGGGGAGGTGGGGGGGGGGGGGTACTGGGAAGTGTCAACCGGGTCTGGACCACGTTTTCAATCACAAACATCCCTCCTGTGAGAAGTCAACAACGCCCCGCGGGGAGACGCCGGCTATTTGTCACCGTGCGCTGGATAGATGCAAAATATATGCCCGCCAAAGGGAGGGGTGGGGGGGGGGGTGTGTGGGAGGGGGGGGGGAATGAAATGAAACAGCCTGAGAGGGAAACACAGAAGTCATTAAGCATCATCAAAGCCCATCACTTGTCCCTCAGCTCTGCAGGAACGAGAGGAAATCGGTGAAAAAAAGAGAGGAAAATAACAAATGGGCGCGGCCTCAATGCCGATAGTTTCGGAGAGAGAGAGAGGTGCAAACAGATCGACTGGAGAGATGCAACGGAATATGGGGGGGGGGTGGGGGGGGGGGGGTGGAGGATGGCTGGTCTCCATGGCGACAAGTGTGCAATGGAAACATCGGTGGCATCGAGACGCCCAGAATCTATGCGACTGTGAAACGCTGTCAAAATTCTTTTAAAATCATCCGAGAGAGAGAGAGAGAGGGAGAGAGAGAGAGAAGGTGTCACAAAGCTCTGAAGCTCACTCAGTCGCTAAAAATCCTCCCGATTCTTTTTTCCCACGAGACGGTGATGCAGAGATATGATAATTAAGGAACGCCGAGCTCGATTCCCACCTTAGCCGGGTGTCCCAATTCAGGATTTTCTTCCTCCACTTCCGAGGAGGAGGAGGAGGAGGAGGAGGATGGTTTGAGACGACTTGTGAATCGTCTTCTACGCATTAAAATGCTAACAAAAAATTATAAGAAATGTACGAGTCTGGTCAAAATAAAATATTTGTGCTCAATATGCAAAATAAAATGCTGCAGCACGTGTTAGAAACTTTGACTTCGGCTATAATTCATATTGCATATATCACGTTGGACTCACAGGGCAGAAACATCATGTTTTTGCATTAAAAGTCGGGTACCAGCATCGGGTCGACTCGTGATCAGGCGGTTAGCCCCGAGGCCCCGGCTCACTTAAGGTGGACTGACCTTTATTAAGGTGGACCATCTGTTCTCCTTTGAGCGACAAGCCGCCTCTGTGAGTTTATTTTTAAACATTTAATCGGTCGCATTAATCTTTCACGGTGCTCCGCTTGCATCGGGAAAACACAAAGCTGAACGCTAAAATATAATTAGGAATTAATATTTAATTTGTTTTGCGGTCAGATAATTTAAAAACACGTTTTCAAAGTCATTGAAAAGCTCCGTAAAGACATTTATTAAATACTCATATTGGTGCTCTTTATCCACATTATAAAGTGAAACACCTCAAAAATGTAATACATATATTATTACATAATCCCTTATTGCACATCTATGCCCGGAAATAAATCGACTAAATCGCTGCTTCGCGTATTGAGTGTTTAATTTAAATCTGTTGTATGTCCTCAATAATTATGAAAGCGTGATTAAAAAATATGTCTTTGTCTCCATGGTCCTAGATCTCTTACATTATTATTATAAAATTATCTTTTTTTGATATAAGCTCAATCAGCGTTAGTTCAACAGGTAAAATATATATTTTGAGTGTGAATATATATATATATATATATATACAGCCGCAGTATCTTGGTGTTTGAGGAACACAGTCGTCATGTGATTCGTCCTCAGTGTTGTCGTGACTCCAGAGTTCACGTCCATCTCACTCGGTTATTCATCCATCTGCCGCTTGACACGCAGTCATCATTTTTGGGCTATCAGCATCATCTCTGGTGTAAATCTGGCAGGGCGGCGGAGGCTTTGCTCCACCCCCCCCCCCCGAGTGTTTGCCTGACGACGCTTCCTGGCCCGACATCAGATATTACAGCCAAGCAGAGACGTTAAACAAGCAATCCAAAATATATATATATATATATATACAATCGGACAGGAGTCGAGATTTTTGGAGCCGAGCCCGAGAGCCCGCGTCGTGATGGCAACCTGAGAGCAACAGAAGCATCATCGCTCAGGTAGCTGCCAGCAGAGTACCCGACATGAACATAATAGGACGCTAATAAATCCTCCGGAGAGCAGCGGGACGTTCAACACGATGTTTCCCAGAATGCTCATCAATCAGGACGAGCGGGGAGACTTTCGGCTCCGCCTGGTGGACTGACTCGTGTTTCCCTCTAATATCTCAGATGTATAAATAACCGTCTTTTGATGAGTGACGAGTATCTTTAACCGCTTTTCTACGCAGACTCGCTCCTCGTCTGCAGGCTCCCGTCTTATCCTGTTTTTGTTTTGTTTTATGCCCGGGAGAGTTGCACTGCTTGTTGTCGTTTACTTTTATGCAGTTTTGTGTGATTTCGAGGCACACGAGCAGCGTGGGGATCGTCAGCTAACGGGCGAACGGTGGACGGATGCAGAGGCCAAAAGTGTCGCCGGCCTTCAGCTACAAGATGTCGAATAGAGAGGCGGACCAACCGGGAAGAAACCCAAAACGACCACGAAGAAAACAACAAAATATGAAGAAACGACTACGGAGAAAACAACGAAAAGATGAAGAAACGACTACGGAGAAACTCAGAACGACCACAAAGAAACAACAAGGAAAAGATGAAGAAACAACAACAAAAAGATGAAGAAACAACAACAAAACTCAAAACAACCACGAAGAAACAACAAAAAGATGAAGAAACAACAACAAAAAGATGAAGAAACAACAACGAAAAGATGAAGAAACAACAACAACAACAACAAAAATAACAACAAGATGAAGAAACAACCACAAAGAAACAACAACGAAAAGATGAAGAAACAACAACAACAAAACTCAAAACGAACCCGAAGAAACAACAACGAAAAGATGAAACACAGCTACGGAGAAACAACAAAATAAATCCAAAAGACCAAAACAATAACAACGTGACAACGTTAGCTGACATGCTAAACTAGCATTAGTGCTGTGCTGCTCGTCTGTGTAGGAACACGCTGGATTATGTCAAACATCAGCAATTAATAGATAAGCTATCCATACCGAGGTGGTATTAATCTGTAATAACCCGCCTACTAGAGGAGGAACGTTGTAATTAGATTATTCCATTATGGTGAGTTAATACGTTATTAGCTGCTGTACGCCTCCACAAGCCAGACACACCATCTGATTTAAGCCACTGAAGAAGTTCCTCTTTATCAAAAGAGGTTTTTATTCTCTTCTGGCTTGACTCTTTTTTTGGGAGGTTGTTAAAAGGAAAGTTTCATCTCACTGACTCAGAAATCAGCTTGACGGACGGAGCTGTGACTCCTCAGCTCTGACCTTTGACCTTTGACCTCTGCTGCTCCATAAATCGGAGGACGAACCGAGACCTCAATGAAGACACGTTCAAGTACTGCGGGAAACTTTAACAACCCGCCTTCCGAGAAGGAGAACAAGAAGGAGAAGAAGAACAAGAAGATCAAGAACAAAAAGGCGAAGAACAAGGAGAAGGAGAACAGGAACAAGAAAGAGAAGGACAAGAACAAGAAGGAGAAGAACAAGAAAGAGAAGGACAAGAACAAGAAGGAGAAGAACAAGAAAGAGAAGGACAAGAACAGGAAGGAGAAGAATAAGATCAAGAACAAGAAGAACAAGAACAAGAAGGAGAATATGAAGAACAAGAAGGCGAAGAACAAGGAGAAGGAGAATAAGAACAAGAAAGAGAAGAATAAGGAGAACAAGAACAAGAAAGAGAAGGACAAGAACAAGAAGGAGAAGAACAAGAAAGAAAAAGAAGAACAAGAAAAAGAAGGACAAGAACAGGAAGGAGAAGAAGGAGAAGAATAAGATCAAGAACAAGAAGGAGAAGAACAAGAAAGAAAAAGAAGGACAAGAACAGGAAGGAGAAGAAGAAGGAGAAGAAGAATAAGATCAAGAACAAGAAGGAGAAGAACAAAAAAGAGAAGAAGAACAAGAAGGAGAAAAATAAGATCAAGTAGGTGAAGATGAAGAACGAGTAGAACAAGAACAATGAGAACAAGAAGAAGGAGAACAAGAAGAGCAAGAAGAACAAGGTGAAGACGAAGAACGAGAATGAGAAGAAGAAGAAAAGTGTGAAGGTACGTTTCCCTTGTCGTCTCGTTAAAGTCTTCTGTGAGTTTCACCGCTGCAGATGTGCCATGAAGGACGTGAGGAACTAGCGCCGACGCCTCGTCGTGTCCTTCAGAGGAGACGACGTTGTGTCTTTCAGAGGAGACGACGTCGTGTCTTTCAGAGGAGACGACGTCGTGTTTTTCGGAGGAGACGACGTTGTGTCCTTCGGAGGAGACGACCTTGTGTCCTTCAGAGGAGACGACTTGAGGAGCCGCAGTCTGATTGCAGCTGAGGCCTCGGCGCTCGCCGTCTCTCGCTCCGTGCCTCCACCGGGGCGTTGACCGAAGCTCAAAGCTCGTGACATCACCGTCCCCCAAGCCGCCGCCCCGTCGTGTGACTTCACACCTTCACTGCTGCGTTCCTGAGAGCCGACCGGAGGGAGCCGCCGCGTGAGAAGCCGCCTGGATCACCGAGCGCCTCGGGAACAATGCCCATTGTTCCTCCGACTCACGGAGGAGACAATAGTTCGGCTTAATTAAATCACGCAGTCAGGTAAAGACACCGACGGGAGATCGTCTGCCACGTCGGCTGGAAACCCGCAGAGTGAACACCCAATTATCTCCAGAGTGAGCACTCTCAATCCACAGGAAGCTTCACCTCCTTCGTACGTCCTTCTTATAATCGAAATCCACATCCAATCTCCATTTTTTTTCTCATTTAGAAATATTTCATCCAGTACAGATGACACACGAGTACATGAGTACATGTAGTACACAAGTACACATCTGCTTGTACTGCCGTTTTTTAAAAAGAAATGGCAACGCTCCCCTTTGCGTCTCCCACACAGACTCCCTCTGTATCTCCACTGTTAGCCCCGCCCACTTTATAGAGGTCCAATCCAATGTGATGGATTTAAGTTAAATCTTGTATCACCGCTCAAATTATCTGTTTTTAGCTCCGTCTATTCAGAAGCAAAGACTTCTATACAACCAGAGGAGTCGCCCCCTGGTGGTCAGGAGAGAGAATGCAGCTTTAACACATGAAGCATAGACTTCTATACAACCAGAAGAGTCGCCCCCTGGTGGTCAGGAGAGAGAATGCAGCTTTAACACATGAAGCATATACTTCTATACAACCAGAGGAGATGCACCCTGGTGGTCAGGAGCAGTGTTGGGAGTACGCGTTACTGTAATTCCACTACTTTTAGCGGTAACGAGAGTGTAACGAAGTATTTTTTTTAATCAACTAACGCAGTTACAGTTACTGAAATTTAAATGAGTTCGTTACTCGCGTTACTCTCTTTTGTGAAAAATGAACACTTGCAGACAAGAAGACAAGCTAGGCTACTTTAGCTGCTTCTGATCTGACATCGCAGGACCTTGGTGGCGCAATGATGTAACGTCTCGGACGTTATGGACTGATGACACGGAGACGGGACGACGTTATTATTCCTCCCTTTATTGGGCATTCACAAACACAGACAGCTGCTCCTCTCGGCTCAGCAGCGCGAACGTCAACAACAACGGTTCCCGTCAACCACCCGTAACTTCCGTTTTCCGACAGGTTAACCCCGCCTCCCCTCTACTCCGCCAATCACAGGCACGCCCCCTCGACCAGCACGCACGGTGCCACACTGTGATTGACAGCCACTTCCAGTGTTGCCAGGTCCGCGGTTTTTGCCGCTGGTTGAATTTTGTGTCCGCTGGTCCGGGTAGACCTATTTTGCATGCAAATTACATGAATATCTTTAAATAAAAATCCATATTTTAAATGAAATAATTTATTTATACCCAAATCCTACCAAACTGACTCCAGATCAGCACGTACACGCCTCACTAGCACCCCCCCCCCTCAATTATATGCAGCACCTCAAGGCACCTTTGTTTTCTCTTTTAATTAGTGTTAATACTGTAGGCCAATCACTTTTATTTCATTGGGCCTAATGTGGTTAAAAAAAAACTGTTAAATCACTGAGACAGTTATTTTGTATTAAGTTAACTAAAAAAGGGACTTTTGTACTCCTGCTTGATTTGAAGGCCTGTTGCCCTGTTGATTGCAATAAATAGGTCTACAACATATGTTCATTGTGTTTGACTGTTCAGTACTGTTCATGACATTAAAAAAGCAGACATAAAAGTAACTTAAAAGTTACTTTCCCTAGTAACTAATTACTTTGGATATACAGTAACTAGTAAAGTAATTCAATTACTTTTAAAAGAAGTAACTAGTAACTATAACTAATTACTAATTTTCAGTAACTTGCCCAACACTGGTCAGGAGAGAGAATGCAGCTTTAACACATGAAGCATAGACTTCTATACAACCAGAGGAGGCGTCCCCTGGTGGTCAGGAGAGAGAATGCAGCTTTAACACATGAAGCATAGACTTCTATACAACCAGAGGAGTCGCCCCCTGGTGGTCAGGAGAGAGAATGCAGCTTTAACACATGAAGCATAGACTTCTATACAACCAGAAGAGTCGCCCCCTGGTGGTCAGGAGAGAGAATGCGTGCATGAAAGTTGAAATCACTCAGAACCAGAGTTAGGGTTGGAGAGACGTTTTAAATTCATCTTCAGAGAATCATAGTTCAAAAAATTAGCGGCCAAGTTAGCGGTTAGCTCTCCAGTCTTTTTTCTCACATCAACACCAGCATCCGCTTCCCTGCAGCTGCATCGCAGATTACCAGCAAGCTGTGGAAACCTACTTGGTATTCCAGGGGATAAACAAAGGGATGATGACACTGAACCATAGCATGACAAAGTACGACTGCAGGGGTTGGAAAGGTAGAAAGAAGAAAGTTGAGAGCGCGCTCATCCAACTTCATGCAGGAAGTGCGTGATGAAATCCTCTCGGGGATTTGGCAAAAAAACAAGGTAAACGCGAGCGCTGAATGTCAAACGCTTATCCGGTCCGATCGCTGACGTCGGTGTCAAAGGGAAGAGGAGCATGTCCCCGATAATTAGTGAAATAATCCCCGATTTGAATCACCGCCGCGTGCGGCGTGAATTTAATTTGCGTGCTCTTCACGGTTCGCCAGGTTGCGGATATATAAACGAGGAGGATTGATAAGCTCCCATCTGATTGTCCTTCTGGCTCCACATTGATGACGGGCTTAGTGGTTACTGAACTGTTAAGTGGCGGATTTGGTTCTTGCTCATTGTTTACTGCAATACCACCGCCGAGTATTTATTCATAGACGCGTTCGTGTCGGTGGAGTTTGACTGACATTGTTTCATCAGCTGTGTTCTTGAATGAGACTCAGATGGTGATGAGTGTCATTAGTAGTGTTGCTATTGATAGCTGTATTGTAGTATTAATGTTCGTAATATTTGCAGCAGTGGTGCAACCATTAAGTACGTTATTCAAGTTTTATGTTGCACATACTTTGGAATCTGTACTTTTATATTACAG
Source organism: Pseudoliparis swirei (assembly GCF_029220125.1). Taxonomy (NCBI): domain Eukaryota; kingdom Metazoa; phylum Chordata; class Actinopteri; order Perciformes; family Liparidae; genus Pseudoliparis; species Pseudoliparis swirei. The sequence goes on along the minus strand of NC_079393.1, from coordinate 4,023,374 downwards.
ATTAGGATTTTCCATGCAAAAGAAACTGATAAAATATAATGTAATTAGAGCAGCTTCAACATTAAGATGCTGCTTTTATTTATAATTATACATCATTTATGATAGACAAATGACAGTGACTATTCTGCATGCAAGAGAAATTTAACTTTATTACTTTTATTGCATATACTGAATTCTCTCTCCTGACCACCAGGGGGCGACTCCTCTGGTTGTATAGAAGTCTATGCTGCATGTGTTAAAGCTGCATTCTCTCTCCTGACCACCAGGGGCGACTCCTCTGGTTGTATAGAAGTCTATGCTGCATGTGTTAAACCTGCATTCTCTCTACTGACCACCAGGGGGCAACTCCTCTGGTTGTATAGAAGTCTATGCTTCATATGTTAAAACATCATTCTCTCTAGTGACCACCAGGGGGCAACTCCTCTGGTTGTATAGAAGTCTATGCTTCATGTGTTAAAACATCATTCTCTCTAGTGACCACCAGGGGGCGACTCCTCTGGTTGTATAGAAGTCTATGCTTCATGTGTTAAAGCTGCATTCTCTCTCCTGACCACCAGGGGGCGACTCCTCTGGTTGTATAGAAGTCTATATCGTGACTACTTCTCTCTTGATGTTGTGACGCCACTTCCCCTTTAAGAGGCGGGGCCGGACCATCAATTAAGCCCATGGGGCACACCTGCCAGTGGTGTGTCCCAGGGTCTATAAGATGGTGGCTGCCCATTGTGCGGGAGGCTTGGGTTTTGCCCTCTCCTCCGTGGGCCAGCCCAACACTGCATTTGTCACAACCCGGCTCAGGGATGTAAACAAAAAGGGGACACAGATGCCAATAAACGGTAAACAGTACTCCAGTTTATTAAGAATAATAAATAGAAAGCATAAAGCCAGCCAAACCGGCAACATCGAGGGTGGGATGTGAAGGTCAGCGTGAGTGCAAGGTGTTGTATGTAAGGTATGTGCAACATGAGTGTTGAAGGGTGTAAACATGAACAAACCAAACCAAGTGTTGGGCTGGCCCACGGAGGAGAGGGCAAAACCCAAGCCCTCCAGCACAATGGGCAGCCACCATTTTATAGACCCTGGGACACACCACTGGCAGGTGTGCCCCATGGGCTTAATTGATGGTCCGGCCCCGCCTCTTAAAGGGGAGTGGCGTCACAATGTATTCCCTCAGTAAACATTGTGAACATGAGTTTACGTCTCAGTCTCTAGTTTCAAGTCTTCTTCTATACAGCATGATGTCATCATTTATACTTAATGGTCATTTAGAGTCAAACGGACCATAAAGTAGGGGACTCTTTAGGGGCGGAGCTTATGGCGTTTGACTTTGAACTATGTCGTCGTGGGTTGCCAGTTATGGCAGGTATGATTTGGAGCCTACATCTGGAGCTTGGCAGGTTTTGTTTTCTTCGTTTTTTGGGATTTCTCATAAAACGAATAATCAACGATCAACGTTGCAGAACATGAAACAATCCTCAAAACAAAACAGCACCCAACACCCCTTGAGTTGAAGCTATTAAAGCTCGGCATCCTGTTTCAACATGCTGGAAGCTCTGAGACACCATTTCCATCTGACTTCAAATATCTCTGAAAAAGAAAATGAGCAAATCATAATAAAAGAAGAGTCTTCCAGTGCCTGAGCCGGTGATTCTCTCCTGTGGCACTCCTCTCCTCCTCTCCTCCTCTCCTCCTCTCCTCCTCCCGCGGCCCCACATGACTTTGTCATAATTACTTTTGCCGGCAGAGGTGAGAGCGTAGATTTGAATCATTAGACGCGAGCGCTCCCCCAGCATCGCGATGTGATCGTACATCATCGTTTCTGAGAGTTTAACCTTCAGCGCGGAGGATGGAAATCAACCCATTCAACATTTATCCAAAGCATTCAGGAAAATCAATTATGACACTAATAACTGAAGATTATCTCTTTTTTCTCCTCATAATATCCCACAATTATAAGTAGATTTATTTTTGGGGACCAGATTAATGCCCTGAAGTGCAAACGCAAAACGCTTTTCCCCCTGTTTGTTGAGCAGCTTAGCGTTATGTCACATGTTGAAGGATAAAGTTGCTATTTTGTAGAAATTATGTAATTTTTGGACGGTTTATAAATCTGCACATCAACTTATGTCCATACACAATCCTCTCTGAGAGTGGATCATTATTATTTTAATTAATTAATTGATTTGTATTATTTGTATTTTCATTATTTTTTATGCAATCTATTAATTATTATCCTTTATTCCCCCCCTTCTTTTTTTTTTCTTGGAGTGAGCGCCATGCGATCTTTGTTGTTGTTTACACTGTATTCCTGAATATCTCGTGTACCAAGATGTACAACTGAAAGAAATTGACAAAGAAAGTGACTGTATGAAAATACATATTGTTATGTTGTTGAAAACTAAATTTAAAAAAAGAGTAAAATAAACAAACAGTCATGTCTTTCAGGTCTTAAAAAAAGAGGAGACATGTTTTACAGGGAGCTGGAAGCACATTAAAACATGTTTATCTTCCACTCATAAAAACATGGTCGCAAACAGCTTCGATTACATTTTATTGCCTTTACTCTTCTCGGCTACATCTGTGCCAGACAACTCTGCAACAAAAGGAAAGAGCGTCACTCAATAAGAGGCGCGATAGCGAGAGCGCAGTTTGTGATCCTTTCTTTCCGAGAGAGGACACGGAGACAATATTCCCCCTTTTTTTAAGAGCAGGATTTATTGTGAGTTTGGAAGGCGCTTCTTCTTTTTGATTGGCCCCATTCAGCGTGTGTTTTTGTATTTGTAGGCGCCGCAACCGAGAGATTTTGGTTCCACGCTTCCCACGAGGTGTGAGTGAAAACTGAGGAGAGTTTCCTCTTCCAGTGTTCATTAAGAGACACTGACCCTCTCCCTCCGCCGTCTCTTTTCCATCCATCTTTTCTGTTGACACGAGGGAAATAATAAACGTGAAAAGAAATACTCAGGTTTTCTTTCCCGGGAGACAATCGGTCTTCCGTCCCCATCGAGTGTCTGAGGAAGTCAATTTAAGTGACAATTTATCAGCGATTAATCAGGGTATTATTTCTTCGATGCATTCATCTTCTTTTAAAATGCTGGTTTCAGTGTCGTGTGGTGAGCTGTCCTCACACAGCCGGGAATGATTCATTAGCATCGATACAAGGCCGTCTTGTATGACCCGCCTCCTCATTCACGCTCTCCACCGACGTCTTCAACCACCGGCGGCGGCAACGCACGATCACGCGGAACAAAGAGTGTGTGTCATTTGTGGAATCCAAAGGTTTTTTTTGGGGTGAAAAACAATTTTAAACATCATTGGACCTAAGAAATATAATTTTGCTCCTGATCTCACTAGAGGGGCAAAAGAATCCTCCATTATTTTGATAATTTAATAGCGTTTTGTTTTTGTTCTTTGTTGTGTGTGTCCTTACTGTATTGCCTCTACTATGAAGGTACACAGATATATTGTTTATTTATAAAAATACAAAGAAATAAGTTATACTTAATAATGGTTGTTTAAAAAATGTTGGAACAATGAATAACCATAAAGAAATAAGAATAACATTGAATATGATTGTCTGTAGACTACTCCCTAATCGTCTAATTATTGCCTAATAGTCTAATTATTGCCATTTTTATGACAATTGCTCATATACTTTAAGCCTAAATAAGTATATTTATTATTTTTTAAACCAAAAAATAAGTTTAAAAAGTTCCCCCAATTTCTTTTTAAATGCCCCTGGAGTTCAGTCAGTGGGGGGAAAAAAAGAGCCCCCGAAAAAATATGTAACGGTCTTCCTTTCTATAAATCTGTAGTCTAATGAGATTAAAAATCTCAATAGCAAATTAAGATAAAATAAATCATCAGAAATCATTGATTATTACTTACACTCACAGTTTAGATCAAACAACAATGAATTGTGTCTGCCAAAGAAACCATTGATGTTTCACTACATCAAACTCACTAATGACAAAATGACATCAGACAAATATTAATACGTTTACAAAATCTCTCTCATCTCTGCCCCGGCTTTCGTCTTTTCTTTCTTTTTTTAGCACCTCGCTCTTATCTTTCTCCCTTTGACACAAATTGTTAAAATGTCCTTGAGAGAAGAAAAAAAACCTCCATAACAATCCACGCCGACTTTGAGGAGGCTTATTGCAGCCGAGATGCACTTCAGAGGAGAGAAGAGGATTGGGATGAAAGAAGAAGAAGAAGATGCGTCTCTGTGGATTAAAAACATCCACAGAGGATATGACTAACAAACTGAGCTAAATGTAAGGATGGACTTGGTTATTATTAAAATGCAACACAAAAGCGTTGAGATAGAATAACAGTGCTGCAGACCCGTGGGTTTATCACCCGGACCGGTGCCATTGGATGATAGCTTTAATGCGAGTCGTGCACTCAGATATGTGTATCTGCAGGATAATGAGTGTTCCCATTGGATGCCACTGATGTCTTGCTCTGCCCATTGAGCTACACAGCACAAGCAGGGGTTTTTTAGGCAGAAAATGGAAAGGGATTATGTTCTCCGCCTGCCAACAGTCTTTTGATGAGAGGTCAGGTAGTATCAGGCCATCTCCATTAAAGCTCTCCATCTCCTGTTCTCTACCAGGCCTCCCCCTCTCACCGGGCTGTTATCAGGCTGAGGGATAATTAAGCCTTGAGGGAGTGTTGGAGGCTTTCCTCTTGTCAAAGTTGTCAAAAAGTTTAGAGGGAGGCGGATCAAACGCCTTGGAAACGCAAGAGGAAATAATGAAGCTCATCTAGCAGAGACAATAGACGGATCGTTGGAGATGTTTTTCTTTTGACTCTCATCTTGCATTTCAAGATAAAAAGTTCACTCGAACTCTGGGAAGAGTGTTGAAGTCCTGGATTCTTAACAAACAGGAACTCCAAAAAACAAACCAAATTCAGAAATGTATACCTCAGTGATTTGGTCAATTATTGAATTACTGTATAGCAGAAAATTCATGAAAGAATATTTTGATAATTGATTAAATAAATCTAGTTAAAATGCTGAATTGTGGCCACTCACAAGCTTTTCTTTTTTTGTATCACTGTGAATTTAAATTGTCGGACAGACAATTAATAGAATAAATCCAATTTAAGGCGAAATGAATGAACTGAAAACAAAACGGCAATTCCGTCTGATTATCAGGCAAAAGACCAAAAATAACAACGTGTTATAGCTAATAGAATTCTTCAAAATTTGCCAAAGGTTAGCAATAGATAATTTGCATATTTAAACATCCAGAAACATTTAATCAACGCGTCTTTTCTCCTGTTGATCGCCCTGATGTTGACCACCGGAGTCCTTCAGGGCAGCGTGCTCGGCCCCCTACAGTTCAAGTCAAGCGGCACAACCACGACCGCTAAACCCGACGTGAACTTTGCAGATGACACTACCGTCGTTGGCCGCATTACAAACATCTACGAGACCAAAACCAACAACCTTGCAGAGAACAACCTGCTGCTCAACGTTAGAAAAACCAAGAAGCTGATCGTTGATTTTACGAAAAAAGTACCTCAGGCTGTGAGACTAAAATTCATCACCATATTATGTAGTTTTTTGTGTACTTTTTTCTTATGCTGTACAATGTGACAACAAACTGCATTTCGTTGCACAAACATGTTGCAAAATAAAATAAATGAACCTTTGAGCCTTTTTCTCAAAATGTGTTTTTCGCTGTCTAATTTACCTGAGCTGTCTTCCTTTTGGGAACTGTTAAATGAGCAAAAGATTTTTCCATCCCATAAATCACCATTTCAACACAAAGTGCGATTTTTAAATGAAACTCAAGGACTGACGCATTTTGATGGAACGCCGACGCAGACAGAGAAGTGGCGAACTTCTATTGTTCCGGTGCCGAGAGAACGGATTTAACCCAACAGACTAATTCAACAACAATGTCAACACTCACACTCTCACCTGTTTGCCGACGCGCTCGGGTTGTTTCTTCCGTTGGCTCGGCGGACTGGCATTGATCCCGAGAATCGCAGAGTGAAATCGGCCTGAAAAAGGAACGAGAGATTTAAAAAATAAAAAAAATAGTGTGACGCAGTTTTTTGTGCGACTAAAAAAAGACTCGAGCTTCGTTTTCACCCACACATCCTCTAATGAAGCGTCTGGTCGTTGGAGAGCGAGGACTTCGTGTTCAGTCAGACTTTAAGCATCCCACTCTCAAACAAGAGAGTGCTGTGCGCCGCCTTTTCCAAAAAAACAACCGCATCTGTGTTCAGACAGAAGAAAAACAGCCTCATTATCGTCCATCTCCAGAAAGAAAGAAGTCTCGTCTTGTTTATTGACAATCTGAGCTCCTTTCCATCTTCTAAAACTCAAGTGTGTACGACATGTTTGAGTAGAGTGTTCCTTATGGCAAAAATACATTTTAGATTACAGAAAAATGTACCTTAAAGTTTTTAATTGTATACATTTATATAACTCTAATTATGATTTGTATTATTTGGGTTTTATGTTCATATATATATTCATTACGAGCCTTTTTAGTGTCAAGCCTTTGCAAATCTGGACTAGCGTTTGATTAATAAATCTTTGAATCTATATTTAATTCAGTTCTACGCCGTCAATCATTGCCTCTATAATCACGTACACGTCATTATGAGGACAAGACATTAAATATATATATATACGGTATATATATTATATGATCTTGGGTTAGAAATCTCTCTTTCACTGCAAGGCATAAAGAAAAACCAGCTGCACGGTAAACAAGACCGGCCCGGAAAGTGTCTCGAAATCTTCTTCTTCTTTTTTCAAATATATATAACAACAAGACTTTGGAGAAATTCTAAAAATAAAAAAGAGGAAATAACAAGTCGCTCAGGAGGCGTCGACCCCCGAGGAACTCTCGGCAAATCTCAAACTAATTTGTTAGATGCGGCATCTGTTTATCCCGGCAACCGAAGCCACGCTTGTTTTTTCGAGTGGAAGCCGAAGTAACTGTCGCGTTGTGCCGAGTGTGTGTTCGCTAAATGGCAGGAGTGAGAGAGTGAGAGAGAGAGAAGGAGAGAGAGAGAGATAGAGTCTGGTTCTTTCTGCAGCCTTGATTATATATATATATATATATATATATATATATATATATATATATATATATATATATATATATATATATATATATATATATATATTCTGGTGCGAGCAGATGGCGGCGTAGACTGTGCTTGCTTGTTTAAAAGTAGGCTCTCCACGCACCTTCCAAACATCTCACACTTTCTCTTCTCGAGGGGGGAAGAGCTCAACGGGAGAGAGAAGACTTCTGAAGGCCGGAACAATCGGAGAAATGACGCTCTCCATTGTTCCCAATGCCAAATTTAAATTGACCTTTCAATGTCGGTTTACACTTGATGTGATGAGAAACAGCAATTTGTTTTTTTTGTTTTTTGCCAGATGGAAGGTACGTCTGTTGACTTCGAAAGGACCGAGACATGATTTGTTCTGAAGGTTTACGAAAAGAACTCCTTGAATATAACAATGTATACAAAAAGTTCATTTGTTTTTGTGCGCATTAAGCATCATTTGCCGATGTTTGAGGGGGTGGAGGTGCTGGACAAGACGGAGGCTCACAGTTGAGTCTGTGGTTAAAGTTTTGGCTAAACTGTTGTTTGGAAAAGATTATGATTCCTGAGTGAGTCCTGCCTCGTGCTCCAAGTTCAGTTTCTCTCTTTAAAAAGAAAAAAAATCAATTATAACGTCGCCTGATTTAGGGTCACGGTTTTTTTTACGGTCAAGAAACGTTGAATCAATATTTGTGAACGTGACCGGTTCTCTCTAGAAACCAGACGAGGAACAGACTAAGAGATGTTTTTAGACGCCTTTCTGACGGCTCACGGGGAAAGGATACGCTTTTTTACGTGAAAACTATTTTGGTTCAGAAAACAGGCCAGATGGGCAGAGGCCAGATAGTTGGAGGCCAGATGGGCTGAGGCCAGATGTGCAGAGGCCAGACAGTTGGAGGCCAGACAATTGAAGGCCAGACAGTTGGAGGCCAGATGGGCGGAGGCCAGACAGTTGGAGGCCAGACAGTTGGAGGCCAGATGGGCAGAGGCCAGATTGGCGGAGGCCAGACAGTTGGAGGCCAGACAATTGAAGGCCAGACAGTTGGAGGCCAGACAGTTGGAGGCCAGATGGGCTGAGGCCAGATGGGTGGAGGCCAGACAGTTGGAGGCCAGACGGGCAGAGGCCAGATGGGCGGAGGCCAGATAGGCAGAGGCCAGACAGTTGAAGGCCAGACAATTGAAGGTCAGACAGTTGAAGGACAGACGGGCAGAGGCCAGACAGTTGGAGTCCAGATAGGCGGAGACCAGACGGTTAAAAGCCAGACGTTTGGAGGCCAGACAGTTGAAGGCCAGACGGGTGGAGGCCAGACAGTTGAAGGCCAGATGGGCGGAGGCCAGACAGTTGGAGGCCAGACAGTTGAAGGCCAGACGGGTGGAGGCCAGACAGTTGAAGGCCAGATGGGCGGAGGCCAGACAGTTGGAGGCCAGACAGTTGGAGGCCAGATGGGCGGAGGCCAGACAGTTGGAGGCCAGACAGTTGGAGGCCAGATGTGCAGAGGCCAGACAGTTGGAGGCCAGACAATTGAAGGCCAGACAGTTGGAGGCCAGATGGGCGGAGGCCAGACAGTTGGAGGCCAGACAGTTGGAGGCCAGATGGGCAGAGGCCAGATTGGCGGAGGCCAGACAGTTGGAGGCCAGACAATTGAAGGCCAGACAGTTGGAGGCCAGACAGTTGGAGGCCAGATGGGCTGAGGCCAGATGGGCGGAGGCCAGATGGGTGGAGGCCAGACAGTTGGAGGCCAGACGGGCGGAGGCCAGATGGGCGGAGGCCAGATAGGCGGAGGCCAGACAATTGAAGGTCAGACAGTTGAAGGACAGACGGGCAGAGGCCAGACAGTTGGAGTCCAGATAGGCGGAGACCAGACGGTTAAAAGCCAGACGTTTGGAGGCCAGACAGTTGAAGGCCAGATGGGCGGAGGCCAGACAGTTGGAGGCCAGACAGTTGAAGGCCAAAAGTCGCAAAAAGTACTAGTTGTATCATTTTAAAGGGAAATGAATAGTACCATGTCACTCTGCAGGAATGTTTAGTGACATTTAAAAACTTTTCAGATTTCAGGCGATACTATCTCAAAAGTCATCTCAAAATGTTTCTGCCGAATAAATGAAGCAGTTTATTCTCTCTATCGTGATTATGATATGAAATAACTTCATCCGACCGCGTGGAACCAATTTTATTTGAGGTTAACATGAGGGCGGTGCTATCACGCCAGCTGGGTCTACATTTCTGTGACTGGCAGCAGAAACATGCATAACGACTGACAGAGGCACTTTGCTTCAGGTGCACCGTTTCTTTAAGTTCAGCTCTCAGCCAATCACGATCCGGCATGGTCAAGATTTTGAAAACGGACAAAAAGAAGAAATATTGACATTCCCGTTCACAATGCCGACTTTTGCCCCAAAGGCTTTATTTAACTCAAAGATATTTTAGTGCTGCACGATTTTTTTAATTTTTTATACACATTTTTATTTCTCCAACCGAGTTCCGTGCTCACTCGATAAGTTTCCACATTAACACAACGACACTGATTTGTGAGGCGACCCGCTGCCGCACAAGTTGTTAAATGTGATTACTAGCCCCCCCCCCCCCTCGCATTGTTTCTGCTCCGCTATCGATCCTCCTCGTGAGATATTATCGCCCGGCTGCAGCGCTGAAACTTTAATATGAGCTCTCGGAAATTAGAAAGGACGGTGATTTAGGATTTTTGAGCTAAAAAAAGAGAGAAAAAAGCAAGAATAAAAACATCAGCGAACTGAGTCGTAGAAGATGTCGGGGGATATTTCTCTCTGGAGGTCATTCTAGGTAACGGCCATTTTCCGTTATTGATCGACTGCATCAAGCCCATAGCAATCACAGCGGAGGGGAGGCAGGTGAGGAGGAGCAGACGCAGGTTTCTATCAGGGATGTGGAGAAGGAGAGAGAGAGGATCTATATGAGAGGGATAAATCTCATATTTTCTTAATTCGATCACGGCCCGCGTCGGGGACACACATATCCCCCGGAGTTGTCCTTTACGGTGAGGAACAGAGAGAGAGGGAGAGAGTGATGGAGGTGCCCACAATAAATGTAATTTCGAATTTTAAAGGGTCCATTAATTCTTGTTCAGCACCTCCTCTGCCAGGAGGAGTTGTGATGGGGGTCACGAGGAGAGCGAGCATTAATAACCGCCGCCGCCTCACGTCCTGGATGTTGGCGACGGCGTCCACCGCGTTGACAGTGTACGACGCCATTAGGTGCCATTACAGGTCAAGACCCACGAAACCCCCCCCCCCCACTCCGGCTGACGGGGGAGCGACAGTAAATCAGTCTAATCCGGGGCGAGAGATGAAGGCAGGTTATTCCCACACCGCCGAGGGGATGGGGGGGGAGACGGGGGGGGATTTGTGTCACAAGCTGAGCTGCAGTTTACCAGCTTGAGTCTCGATGGGAGCTGTGATGGAGCTCAACTGTCACTCGGGAGGCCTGAGCCTCAAATCTCTGATCACCTGCCGTCTGAGCCGCCAACAACAACACGGACGCCGGGGGAGGGGGGGGGGGGGGGGGCAAGGCTTATTTGAGCAGGTCTCTCTCTCTCTTCCCTCTCTCTCTGTCTGCTCAGATCAGGATCATCAGCCGATGATGCAGTTACCCTCTTGGTCCATCACGCAGAGATCATCAGATGACCTCCTCCTCCTCCTCCTCCTTCCTCCTCCTTCCTCCTTCTCCTCCCTCCTCCTCCTCCAGCCCCAAACCGTCAATATTGAGATGCACAAGATGCCGCTCAGGCTGTCGGGGAGAGGCTGCGGCACGCCGTTCACACTTTGCACCGCGTCCCGCCGCGCAGCCGGCGTGAGCACCAACTACCAAGAGGGAGAGGAGCATGAAAATGGGTGGGAGTCGAGGAGGAGGAGGAGGAGGAGGGGATTCAACAAGACACAAACTCTGCAGAAGTTGTTTGCTCCTCATCGCAGGAGACGAGGAAAGAAGCAGATACAACTGGGAAATGTACACCCAGAGAGAGAGAGAGAGAGAAAGCGAAAGAGAGATAGAGCTTACCTGCTCGTGGCGCAGACGCACAAACGGATCCGTGGATTTTCTTTTCCTTCTTCTCCTCCGCAGCGCTCCGCTCACATAAATCACTTCCAGGACTCACGCAGAGGGAAGATAAGCGGCTCTCGGGGAAAGTGGAGTCAGCGCTGGCCGCAGGAGGAGGCAGGCAGCAGGGCGCTCGCTGCGGCGCCGCTATCTCTCATCCTCGTTCCTCCTCCTCCTCTGTCTCTTCCTCTGCTTTGATCTCTCTCTCTCTCTCTATCCAGCGGTGCCCCCCTCACTCTCCACCACAAGGTGTCACAAACAGAGTGAGTCTGCACCCACTGCCTCTTATTGGTTCTCACTTCTTTCTTCTCTAACCCTCCTCCCCTCCACCGCTCTCTCTCTCTCTCTCTCTCTCTCTTGGCAATGCATCACTGCAAAACTCGTCCACACTAGGTTTTCAAACGACGACCCACAAACAGCTTTCTTCAGGTCCTGTACAGCGGCAGAGCTCTCCTAAAACTCCTAAACAATAAGACAATGACTCAATCTGTTCTTCCTCTTCCTCCAGCCCCAGTGGCAAACATCTGGCTTAGAGAGAGGGGGAGGAGTTAACTCACAATGTTGCTGTTGTCTCTTAAGGGCAAAATAAAATAGGGATTTGATTGCGGGTCATATCTGTGAACCCAAAAGTCAAAGCGTAAATATTGTATAAACATTGAATGTGTAATCTTATGTTTTTAGGGTTGTTTTATTCGTCTGCTTCTCGGGACTTCAGATAAAAATAGCCTCTTGGCTAATAACTCTGGTACATTTACAGAAATGTTTTTAGTAATGTCCCTCATCAAATAAACCAAAGTAAAAAAAAAAAAATATATACATACTAGGGCTGTCAGCGTTAACGCGTTAATCTATGCGATTAATTTGGCCGCGATTAACACACTAAAATATTTTACCGCAATTAACGCAACTTTGTTTACTTCCGGTGTCGTTGACGTTGTTTCACTCCTCTGAGTGTCGAGCCGCGGCAGTCCGCCTCCTTCCTCCCGTCTTCCTCCATATTCACAGAGAAGCAGAGGGCGACGTGTCAGTGACGCGGGGCGGAAGGTAAAGGGGACTTTTTGTTGTTGTTGCTCCGCCCCGATGCGCGCGCAGACACGCCGGCATGGAGCTCTGCGGCGAGACGGAGAGCCGAGAAGAGTGACCGACACTAGAGACAGAATGACATGCTGCTGGAGAGACGATCTTGTTCTGCTGTTGTTCAGTGTTAAAGATGACAGGACCAATGGGGTCTCTAATACACCTTTGTTTACTAATCTGGATGTTTCACTGATATTAAATCCCTCGCTGACACTTTATAGGTAGAAGCCTCTTTGAAAACACAGCTCTGTGAAGTTTTGTCTTTAAAAAAGAATACAATTAAACAAGTGTCTAAAATACACGCTGTCTGAAGGGATTACTCGTTCATTTAGAAGATTTAGTCTTTAGAAGAGAAAAAAACTTCTAAATATGTGATTAATTAGTTAATTTTTTTTAATCGATTGACAGCCCTAATATATATATATATATACAACTGATACGTGAGCACGTTTACACTCGATTATCACTGCGAAAAGCGAAAATCCTGAAGAGAGAGGTCGGAGAAGCGGTGATAGGAGAGAAATATTATTTAGGTTTTTTTTATCGATTCGCGGCGTTTCGTATTTAAAAGTGCGAAGAAACAGAAACGCGACCTCCTCACAAACGAGGCGGCCCGAGAGACGCCAAAGGGCCGATGTCTGACCCCGGAGTGAGGACGCTCTGCTCTGGACACACCTGGGGCAGGTATTTCAAAATGATCCACCAGGATTAATCCTCCTGGATTGGATTAAATCCTGATCAGATCCCAAAAATGGGTATTTCAAAGCAAATCTGATCCTGAAGATTCAGATTCGGATTTGGTAATCCAATCCTGCCTTTTATCCGGATTAAACACTGCTGTTGGGTATTTCAAAACTTTGGTGGGAAATCTGGATCAGTTTGATCCTAAAAATCAGGATTACTCTGATCCCACCTCAGAGGTGGATTTGAGGGAGATTACATGAAAAGGTTGGACCAGCCGAAGTGTAACTGCTCCCAAAGTTCATTGTTTGATACAGATATAGCTAGACTGCTGTTTGATCAATGTTTATTTTCTTTGCACGTTCCTTTCTTTTTCAGAAAACAGTGAAAAATTTAAGTTTAAAAAAAAAATACTACGTATTCGTTGAAAATCAGTCAAATGTATTTATTAACATGCATTCAGCACACACACTTAATGTTCAAAACTATTACAACTTAACAATAGCCAAAGCTTAAACGGTTATGGCATTTGGAGCAGCTCTGTGTTAACGGTCTGTCTTCTCTTTCCACAAACATCTATAAAGAAAACGCATATTAAGGTTTTATCTCTTTTGTTGACAACTGTTTCCTAAAAATGCAACTTAATTGAGTTTATTTTGTATAGCCCATTCTCACAAATTACACATTTGCCTCAGAGGGCTTTACAAACTGTACAGACATCCCTGTCCTCACATCGGAGACATGTACAACACATTTTAAAATCTACACCCAATGCATTGCAAGTAAATGCTTTTACAGACACTAGCCTCTTTACGAGTTTGTTAGCTCCTTAACACAGAAGTCAATGGAGCAGCGTTAGCTCGCGTTAGCGCAAACTCGGCTTTATTTGACTTCGCCGAGCTCTCCTTTCAACTTTGTGCGGATTTACGTAATTTTTTAACTCTATATAGTGATTGCCTTTCATCTCGTTTTAGGACGCATCAACACTGACCAATATTATACTTAGATTTAGAGACAACAGTAGTGCCAGCTTCTCCTTTTTTCCGTAAAATGTTCGCTCCACTTCCGGTTACCTGTCTGTGATCCAGGGGGCGGGGCCGGATTTGGAAATCCCAATCTGCCGGTATCTGGATCACTCTGATCCAATCCCGCAAAGTTTTGAAATACCGGGATGGATCAGGTTGATCCGTGGCTGAGGAAAGGGGGATTTGGTTATCCGGATCATTCTGATCTGGATTACATGTTTTGAAATACCGGCCCCTGATGATTGAAAGGAGTTATTACCTTCGCATTCGAGAATGCGGAAGGTTAAGTTTTGATCGCTGTGTATTTGTGTATTTATTTGTATGCGTGTTATTCGCATAACTCAAAAAGCATTAAACCGAATCGCATCAAATTTGGTGGGATGATTGGTTATTATCCGGGGACCATTTGATTAGATTTTGCGATCGATCGGGTTAAAGGTCAAGGTCATGAAAAGGCTGCGGCGAAGGTATGCGCTCCACCGAGTGCCCGTTCTAGTTTTTCAATGTGTTGTTGAATATATTTTTTTTCCCCACATCTTTACCCCTCCTCAACCACGTTGGGGTCACCATCGAGACACGACCTGCGTCACAGGAGACAACACCTGACTCATCGAATGTGGACTGTGGGTATAAGATAACAATGACTGCCTATTTCACAGCAACACCTGTGCGTGACTCTGGATATGCATTTTTTCCTTCATATTCACTCTGGAGACCGTTTAACTATTTCAAATGACTTTCTTTGGGTGTGAAACACCTTAAGGGATCAGGGTGCTTCCGACAGAGTTGTTGATCTGAAGTCAGTTTTTGGGGGAACCTGCAAGGAAACGTTATTGTGGCTTAACACAGCGATTGCTCAGGTGTAGCGAGGAGGCGGGATTTGAACTCTCAACTCCTCTCTCTCTCTACGACAGCCATCTTGGAGTGGACGACATGTTGTAGCTCGTTTCATTTATACGCCGACCGTAACTCTAAAAAGCGAGCCCAGGCGGCCTCCTCGTTAGGAGGTAGATTTAATCCTAAAAATGTGTTTCGGAGCAGCTCTTTTCATTTTCAGAGGGAAATCACAATGGCTTGTTGAAAATGTCGCTAATGGCAGCCGTCAGGTATTTTTAATTAGTGTGTTTAAAACCCTCGAAACAGTACGAAGAATCCAAAAGCTTTCACCCTGCACGCATTTGTGTCCAGAATCTCTATAATTAAAGACATTTATTAAAAAATATAAAGCAGATGTACTTCGCTGCATGAGATGCAGAATCCATAATAATAATTTAAACTAACAGACTTCAATGATCAGTTCAAACTGGGTCTGCACGCCGAAAGAGGGCCAGGAGTCAAGTCGCCAATTTGCAATTATAATTAGCCTCCAAGTCCCTTTAAAATGTAGATTACATACATTATCCGTGCCCACGCCTGAAATTTGTTCTAATTCGGCGTGAAAAACAGAGATTGTGCTCGAGTGTTTTGAAAATGTGCTGCAGCTGTTCCACGATGTAAGTGGCCCTAAATCATTCAGACGCCGCCGCGTCACCCACACAGGGGCCCCCGCTGATACCGCGCTCCCGTTTGGCATTCGCTCGGTTCAAGAGCGGCAGCTTTGGATACGAACAGCCAATCGGAGAGGAGAACATCTGTTGTCTGCAGCCGTCTCATTGTCCTCTTGTTAGACGTTATTTGTGGGGGTTTTATACAACGCTCTGTCTGCTCGTCTGCAGAAAACACAGTCAAACAAAGACGGAGGGAGGTTTGGTGTCAAAGATTTGGATCTGGATATTGATGCATTCAATGATCTCTATTTATATATTTTTTAGTCATGAGATCATGGAGACTGGAGTATCAGATATCGAAAAAACATAATTTGTTTTTAGTCTGAGAGGAAGCTCGACCGCTGTAGATGTTGTCATAAAACCATTATTGCGCAATTATTATTGACTTGGAGCAGCTGTGTGATATTTTAATAGATTCACATCCTCCCTAAAAGATGAAAATCTGCTAGTTCTGGCGATCAATGAGGTCTTTGGGGAAATTGAACAAAGATTGTAGACATGTTAACACATTTATAATGCCCCCCCCCCCCCATAGAATACCCTGTTGTTAGATTTAATATCATTTGGCATTCTCGTTATATTTCTTAAAGGGGCAGTGTTTCGCATCTAGTGGCATCTAGTGGTGAGGTTGTGGATTGCACCCAAAATGAAGAGCGTCGGAGAACTACGGAGGCAAAACGTGAATCTCTCTCTCTCTAGTGTTTGGGTTGCAAACAATCTATAAATATATATATATATATATTAGGGCTGTGAAACAATTAAAAAATGTAATCAAATTAATCACAGGTTTCTGTGGATTAATCATGATTAATATATACCGATATTCTCGGTATATTTTTGTGAGAACATAAAGATTTATGACAAAAGACGGATATATACATTTATATACAATCTTGACGTTTACTAGAGTTTATTAGAGTATCAACTGAGATATCAGGAAAGAAACGCTAATAAACCTGAAGGCTGAAGTATCTGAAGTGTAAATCAGAGCGAGTTGATGTCACTGAATCCTGGCCAAGTCTTTGAGCAAAGGTTTGCTCTGGAGAGACGCCAGCAGGAATGTAACGCCAGAGCAACCTGTAGTTAATGTGCAAACCGCTTTACGGCCCTTAAACACGTTATTAAACTGTGATGTGATCTTAGCTATAAACCTTGTGACAACTCTCCAGCAACTTGACACTGTTTTTGTTTTTGTATTACAATTGTAATCGAAGTTGGACGTCACACAAGCCTCCGTGTCAAATAAAAAACAAAAAGGGAGATTATTATTATTACTCTCACTCCTAATGCACAAAATATTCATGCCATCTGTTTCCTGTTGTATTCTGGTGTCTTACGCCGGTCGCCAGCTGGTCTGCTATGTACAGGATAATGACAGAATAACTTTGTGCTGGTTTAGTGAATAACTTACTGACTTTTAAACTATTTATATTATATATATATACATATTATTGGGGGTTACCCAATATTGCTGATTTGCGCAGCTACTGACCGGTGGATGTTATATTATTATTATGTCATTTGGCCGGAGTGCGTTTGTATTTCTTAAAGGGGCAGTGTTTAGCATCTAGTGGCGAGGTTGTGGATTGCACCCAAAAGGAAGAGTGTCAGAGAGGCCTTCTCTCTCTCTCTCCCTCCCTCTCTCTCCTAACCCCCCCCCTCTTATTTCCTCCCCATAGAATACCCTATTGTTAAAATATTTTCTATCTTCTAAGCAGCCATAATTTCCAGTCCTCAGGGAAATGACCCAAAGACACTATATGAGCGTGATATAGATTTTTCTAGAGTGCACGCAGGTCGCCAGGTGTCTCTACAGGTGTGCGACGGGGGGGAATAAGCTCCTGCATCGAGGCGGCGCCGCTCGGCACCGAGAGTTAACGCGTCGATTGCGTCATCCGGCGCCTCAGGCGACATCGTGCGGTCCAGCCGAACAGAAAACAGGCTTCAGCGAACGCGGCGCCGACTCCAGATTCACCGCACGCCCGATTAAAGCCAACGTTTACTGGATCTCGTCTCGGGGAAATGTAGCTGTTGATTCAAATTTTCGACAATCTTCTTTTGGGGATCGACTTCATCGCCGCGACGATATGAGTGACAAGTCAGCTGACTAACGATTCACCGAGGGGAACGCAATAAAACATCCGGGGGGCGGGGTGAGCGTACTTTAGATATTCATGCCGAGCTAATTCATGAATAGATGAATAAATCAATGAGAAATTGATGAGGCGACTCAAGAGTCATCCGCGGGCGGCCGGTCTCTTGGCGTTGCGCCGCGTGACCTTCTTCTCCCAGATATGAATATGGATTTCCTGCCCGAACGCGTCAAAACACGTCTTAATGAACTGTTTTAGAAGTTCAAGTTGCTCTGACGGCAATTTGAGGTCGACGGAGGAGGAGGAGGATGAGGAGGAGGAGGGGGGGGGGGCTGCGGTTTGACTCCTGCAGATGATTGTTTCCTCCATCTGGAAGGCATTAAAAAGAAGATCCTCTCATATCCAGAGTCGGGACTTTGACTATAACTTAGCGCCAACGCCACGATCCGATGTGTTTCGCCTCGTTGGGTCATCGCTGAGAGGGTTTGAGTTTTTAAAGTTTGCTCTCCGACTTTCACATATATATATATATATATATATATATATATATATATATATATATATATATATATATATATATATATTTATATATCTATATTATAGATATAAATATATATAAATATAAATATATATATATACTCCGCTACGTTAATCTGACTTTTCTGTTCGCCGTATAAAATAATTTGTTCAAGATTAAAGGCGTCTGGTTGTGTCTCCTGGTCACATTCAAGAGGTACACAGAATAATGAAGATGCCATCTTAAAGAGTTCTACAAAGAACCTATAAAGGTGTCTCAAAGAACCTTTAAAAAAATTGTTCTTTAAGGCACCATATCTGGTTCCATGAAGAACCTTTCAAACCAGGGTTCTTTAAAGAACCATTCCCTTAAAGAGGTCTTTAAAGAACCTATAAAGGTGTCTCAAATGACCTTCAACAAATGGTTCTTCAGTAGTTGAGGGTTCTTCGTAGAACCACAAAGCTTTTGAAAGAACCATTATTTAGCTGTGAGTTTGAGTCGTTTCGTGCAGCAGCTCTACGGAGGAGACAGTTCACATCTAAAATGCGAAAGCTTCGGAAGTTTTTTTATTTAAATAACTATTTGAGGCCCTGAAGAGGTAAAGGAGTTTAGATGAATCTGGTGATCTTTGGAGGCGGGGCCTCGACCCCTCGGTCGGGAACCGCTGACTTCATTCTAAACGAGTCGGAACCTTCTCTACAGTAAATGTGCTTGTTGCGGTTTTAACAATCCACTAATGCAACACAAAGAAATAAACCAGTTAGCGGGGCGTGAGTAAAGTACATCTATCAGAAAACACTCAAGCGCTGACGTAGAATTTTAAAAGCAGGACGTCGGAGTATTTTTACCTCGCCGTATTGGTCGAGTGAAGCGCTGCACAACATCCATCCCCCGAGGCCATGCATGATTAATCCGGAGACCTGGAGGAATGAGAGCAGGTGATGATGCGAGGTAAAGAAAGTCAATACTTTCCCTCATCTGCTCCACGCGTCGTGACAGTTCCAATCGCGGGCGGAGCGCCGTGGATCACGGCGGCGGTTGAGGTTTTGGCGCTTTATACATCATCAACGCACCGAGCCCGCCGATCTATAAGCTTGTCAAAGAAAAACTTTGAATTGGAATTGATTCGCCCCTCGTCGTAATTTATTCACCCGTCTCGATTGTTTATCGGCGTGACGACGGGTTCGCATTGGGTTTGTTTTCCTTTTTGGGGGGTTATAATTCAGATTAAGGTGCGAACGAACGTTAAGTGCGTCTGGTGTTTTTCCATTTCCCTCCAAACTGATTTACGTTTTTGAAACGATGCTGTCGTTGTTCCAGCTAACGAACAACGCCAGGAGAGCTTTTTAAAAAACGATTCTAAAGGTCGACGTCGGGTTCCTTGAGTGAGTGACGGGGATCGAAAATGGAGACCGGCCACAAAATAACTAAACCCAACATGGCGGAGGGGCTGATGGCTCGTGTCACTGGGGGGGGAGAGAATGAGGAAGAAGAGCTACATTTATTATCTCACGCTGAGAATGTGAAACAGGATGACGCGGTACAGAGGAGGAGGAAGAAAAGGAGGAGGAAGAAGGAGGAGGAGGAGGAGGAGGAAGAGGAAGAAAAGAAGGAAGAGTAAAAAGAGGAGGAGGAAGATGAGGAAGAGGAGGGAGAAGAGGAGGAGGAGTAGGCAGGAGGAAGAAGAGTAAAAAGAGGAGTAGGAAGGAGGAGGAGGAAGAGGAGGAGAGAGGGATCCTGGATAAATGAGTCCTCGACTGAAAGATGGAAGGAAGTGATGATGGTTTACAAATTTTTTAAAAACCAAAGTGTCTGCTGAAGTTCGTGACACGTTGACTTTTAGATATTTGTCCCTCTCAGGTGTGACAGCCGCGGTGGAATCAGAGCCTCGGGTTCGAGGTCGTTACACGACGTCAGGGACGGAGGTGATGAAGAACGCTTCAGAGACCGTGTTCAAACTGCCGCGCGCTTCATCAGCAAAACATCCAAGAGGTTCAAATGTTACTCTGTTCACTTTATTTGTCTATTTATAAAAATAAAAAATGCAAAGTTTACAACAACAAAAAAATAGATAAAATCCTAAACTCAATTTGAATTCTTTAACGGGCAGAAAAGGCCTGTGATGTTCTTAATTGTTTCCTTTTTCTTCTTCTTTTTCTACTCGCGGGTAACAACTGTAACCACGCCCACTTCGCCGGTCGCTGTATTTTCTAACGACCGGCGCCATCATCCGTTACACGCCCGAGCGACGGCGTGAAGGGTAGCCATTACCGTCAGCCTCGTCGGCGTGGAAACAGGTGAACGCGGAGTTGTGACATGAGCTGAAGGGAAAAACTCTGTCCAAAGACCCCCCCCCCCTCTGCGCCCCCCCCTTCCCCAGATGAGGTCTGAATATTTCATAAGCGATCATTTGATTTGAAGGGGTTGCAGGAGCTCCCAGCGTGACTATTGAATATTCAGTGAACTGCGACTCCGTTTTAAACCCGTTGGAACGAGATGAAAGGCGCCATCGAGGGGGGGGGGGGGCAATTAATATATCTCTTAATTGATGGAAATGGTCTCGGCCAATAGGAGAGCAGGGAGGGAACTCCGGGTTAGAGGTTGTTTTAGTGGCTTTTAATCCAAAAAATACATATATAAATAAATATATTTATATAAATATAAATATAGAAATACATTTATTTATATAAATATATATAAATAAATGTATTTATAGAAATATATATATATAAATAAATATGAATACATATTTATATATATAAATATACATAAATAAATATGAATAAATATATATATAAATAGAAATATATATATATATATTAAAAGACTAATGAGGCCGACGGTGTTGCCAATCATTACGAATGCAGGTGTTTTATTGGCTGTTCCAGAATACAGATTCTCATGCAGGTGTTTTATTGGCTGAGGTGCTTTTTACGACGCGCATCGGCTTCCTGTCCCGACGTCGCCGTCAGCCAAACCGTGAGAAGACGTTTTTGTTTTTCACGTCGGACGTTGCTCAGACGTCTCAGGGGAACGTTTTCTACTCGACTCGAGAGACGTGACGGGAAACACGGGGAGGCTCAATGAAAGGTTCCCGGGCCTGGACTCCAACCAGCGGTGCTGCGATTAACGGTGGGTCCTCAAACCCGTCCCTGATTAACTGCTGTTGTAAACCTAATGGATCTTTGTTTCCTATATATTTAAGTTAATTAGAACAATAGGCTTGATGTAATTTGTTGTGATAATCCATACGGAGGATCCTGAGGACATGAAATGCAAATACAAAGTGTTTTTATTTAAGCATTTGCTTCTTTGACGAGCACTAGCCTCCTAAACTAAAGCAAAACAAACATGCACTCACTCTGTCACATATTCGCATAGTTATTCTGACACCTGCTACTTTTGTTATGTACTCACATATTTTATTGTCTTGTTTTGTGTCAGGCTGTACATTGTTTTTTGTTGTTGTTTTCTTAATGGCACATTGACATTGAGGTGCACCATGCCTGATAAATAACTAAACATCACGTGACAGTGAACCGACAGGGGAACATCGAAATAAATAAATGCTTAAATAAATGTATAAATGCTTAAATAAATGTATACATAAATAAATGGTTAAATAAATGTATAAATAAATAAATACAGGAATGAATAAATATAAGTTATAAATCAACAGGACATCATTAAATAAATATATTTTTACATTTCTGTATTTCTTCATTTATTTATTTCTCTATTTATGTGTCCACACGTATTTCTTCATTTATTTATGTGTGACATTTACGTGTCCGTATATTCAAATGAGTGTATTTATACATTTATTCTTGTATTTATTTATTCATACATTTATTTATTTATTCCTGTATTTATTTATACATTTATTTTTTATTCTTGTATTTATTCATGCATTTATTTATTTATACTTAAGTCATTTTAAGTCCTCCACATCGTTGGTCATGTGATGCAAAGAAAAAAAAGGATAAATGACGTTTTAAAAAAAGGGCCCTTGAACAGGCACGTGCACAGATAGAGCCCTAGTGGTGCTCAAGCACCAGCCCTTTTGCCCTGGATGAGTAAAGAGCCCTTTTTGCTGGAGCCACTTTTTTCATTCATCAGTATTTATCTCCCCCCAAATGTGTTTTAATATCCGACGGGGCATTTATTTGAGTTCTTGGGAGAATTTCGCCCCGACATGCTCCGCGGGGCTCACGACCCCCCCCCCCCGCCTTCCCCTCCCCCCGCCCCTCCCTCCTCCTCCACTTGGTGCTCGCGCAGTGCTCCTCGCGCCACCAAACGGCTGCACCTCCTTCTCCTCTGACGCGCAGCATCAGACACACAGATCATGACGTTGTTTTGTGATAAATCGACCACAACATTAGCGCTGCTGAAAACATGACGTCACAACTGGTCCGACGTTTCCTAAACAAAAATTACAAACAAAAACTCACGAAATCCGTGATTTCAAAGCCTTGCAGCTGCTTACTGACGTTAATTATGTTTAGAGAATAGAGAGAGGGAGAGAGAGAGAGAGAGAGAGAGAAAAGAGAGAGAGAAGAGAGAGAGAAAAGAGAGAGAGAGATAATTCTTATTTTGTTCTCTTTAACAGGGGCTAGTCTAGGATTTGCGTGGCCAGACTGAAAAAAAAATCATAAGGCCTCTCTTAGCAGTGGTCCTTAGTTTGAGGACCACTGCTCTTGGCTGTTGATGTCTATCAATATCGCTCATTTTTAAAATGAGGTCAGAGGGCAATACGGATCCGTATCAGACCAGCGAGGAGGGCAATACGTGGCTGGCATGACGACCCATGAGCCAATCAGAATGCTTGTACTGTTGTTGCTATATAATAATTCATCTTTATTCATAAAGAAAATGTAAACTAGCTGTCTGATGCTGCCCAGAGGAAACGCAGGTCGAGGACAGCATCATCAGTGTATTGCTGCTTATGCTTCAACTCTGTCAGAATTTTTTTTGGCAATGGGTGCCCTTTTTTTTGGTTTGAGCACCTGCCCCCCAAAATGTCTGTGCACGTGCCTGCCCTTGAAGTATCCATCCGTCCGTAACCTTGACGACGAAAACGTCAAATGCTGCGCGGCAGCTTTTAAAGATGATTCAGAAACACAGACAGAAGAGTGTCGTGTTCCCCCCCCACCAGACGGCTCTGTGGTGGAGTGAGTCAAACTGGAGAGAAACAGAGCGCAGACTTTAGAACTCTAACTTCACCAAAAACATTTCTGGTAAGTGCTAAAAAATAAAATGGAGATAAAATGCAGATGAGCTGCTGAGTCATGAAAGATAAACGGAATGAACATGCAGTCATTAACATTTATTACAATAATTTAACAGCTCAGACCGTCAGTGGCACTTGACACCCATAAATGAAGACGTCAATCACGATTCTATTTATTAAAAAAAAAGGGATAAATAGGCTCTAATGTGTTTTGGCTCTGTAGACGTTACTCAATCGGGAGTAAATCGTCTTCTTGGGGACTATTTTCATGAACACACATTTAGGCTCTCGTGGGTATTTTCAATGGCAGGAAAATGAAAACCGCCCGTCTTCTATAACCGTTTTTAGTGTTTTACAATAGTTTTACTTTGGTGATTTTATGTGTTTGTAAAAGGATAACTTTCTATCCTATCGATGCACACTTGTGTGATTTTAGAGTTAAATGTTTAACAAGACGTTCTGCTTTCACCTCTTCACACATGGGAATGTGCTGTTGAATACTATTTGTGAGAAATATGTTTGTAAGTAAAAATATGTGCTGTATATGGTTTTATTGTGACCTGGTTCTAAATTCAGTGATTTCTTTCGCCCTCCTGTTTACCCCCAATAAACTAACATCTTTTACCGTCGAGGTCAGTTGGACTGCAGCCATTTAAACCTCCAGAAAATTATTCTAATTCCAATTAGTTCCCGTGTTTAAGCGTCAGGTGCGTAATGTGTGTTTGTTGATACCTAAATAGACCTTAAATAAAACAGTGTGTAGAAGGCTGCTGTGTGAACTTGTACATGTTTGCCCCTCCCCCGCGTCATGTGTGAACTATCTGTGGTTTGCTGGTTATGTTAGGGCCCAAAACCTTTTGGAAGATATTAAAAATTGCATTTTATAGTTATAATGATCTCAATATCATCCAAAACAACCCAAACCTATAAAATAGGTCTATACAGTGTTGATATCTCAGCCTGGGGTCAGATTGACCCCAAAGAACACCGATGTGCACGAGTGTGTTCAGGACGTTGAAAACATATCATCATGTTCATTTCATGTTTACCCAGTCGTCCTCTTTAAATAAGGAAAAGTCGTAAAATATGAGGCAGAAAACATGATGTCAATCATATGTTTTGAGACTTTAAACATCGAATGGGGTCAAATTGACCCCAAAGGCAACAGGAGGGTTAGACCGTCTTTCACTCAGAAGTTGAATAACTAATTCTCAAGCATTTCATTCCAGGTTGGAATTGAATACGCGACTGCTAGTAACGCCATTTTATTACCTTCGCATTGAAAATGCGGAAAGTTATGTTTTGATCGCCGTGTGTTTATTTATTTATGTGTATGCGTGTTACTCGCATAACTCAAAAAGTATTAAACCGAATCGCATGAAATTGGGTGGGATGATTGGTTATTATCCGGGGACCAGTTGATTCGATTTTGGCATCGATCGGGTCAAAGGTCAAGGTCATGAAAAGGTCAACATCTTCTTTTTACCATAGCGCAGTCAATTTGTATCCAATTGGCATGCAACTAATGCCAACATGTTCATAATTCAATGCCCCATCTTGTGATATGCGACGGTATGCGCTCTACCGAGTGCCCGTTCTAGTTTCATCTCTGTTTGTTTTCACACAAAAAAAGATCCTGCGATGCAATAAAAACATTGTTTGTTAACAAGATGCAAGATGGAGGGATTTTAGTGTGTTTTCACATTAATTGCATTTTTTATAATTATCTGGATCGTATCGTGGTTCTCGATTCTTTCGGGCCGAGACGAATCCTTCAATGACGCAACTCGACGTTTCCGCGCGACAACGCGGGGGTAAAAACGCTCTCCGCTCCGCATTTAAACGCCGTGCCGCGCAACAGGAACGCAGAAGCTGTGACGCCGCCGGGCGTTCATCAGAGTTTAGGAAGCGGACCGACACGCGGTCCTCTTCCAACCTCGAGGGTCCTCCAAAAAGCTTTTTTCCGCCGGCGTACGCCGACTCAGCGGCCCGCCGCGCGCCTCTGGAACAAAGCGTTTGGCTCAGCCTCTTATCTGGTCATCAATGTGAAGAGACCACTCCACATAATTGATATAGGATGGGATGTTTAGTTTTTTTGTGTGTTCTCTCCCATAAACACACATACACACACACACAAAGCTGGAGCATTGCTGCAAAGTGGAGACTTAGTTAGAATTTGCATATGAATATCGGCGAATGATGAATTCCTCCCACGGGTTATTGTCTGAAGCCGTGCACGTGTTCCCTGTGTCTCGTGGGAGAGGCGGCGCCATTGTGCCTCATCGGGGAGCGTTAAAGAAATAAGAGAATCTTTTGTCAAACGGGTACTTTGTCTCTTTACACACGCTGCAGGTCGTCTCGCCGGTTCTCAAACCAACTTTACAAACTGTGAGAAGTGAATCTGAAAAAGGTCGGACCGTCACGTGAATTATTATCCACATAACCCGGAAACCTCTCTCTACCTCTACCTCTCTCTCTCTCTACCTCTCTCTCTCTACCTCTCTCTCTCCACCACTTACTGCAGATCCTTCTGCCCACTGCAATAATAACACTACATAATAGACAATCACTCAGCTGTCACACCGTTACACTATTGTTTTGTTTGCTTTGTTCGTTAATTAAATGTAATATTCTGCATTTCTCTAATTACTCTATTCTTTTTTCCTTTTCTTTGTGAATTTTTATTTAGATTTCTTATGCTGACCTGTACGCATAAATGCTGCGGCAGCGGAAAAACATCCCTTTATGGGATGAATAAAGCATCCATCCACCCATCCATCCATCCACTCATGCATCCATCCATCCACCCACCCATCCATTTATCCATGCATGCATCCATCCACCCACCTACCCACCCATCCATCCACCCACCTACCCACTCACCCACCCACCCATCATCATCCCCATTATAAAACAGGACGGCGCCTCTCGAAAGGGTTCGAGAGAATAATTATGAAACAGATGGAAGGTCTGGAAACGTTCAGGATTGTAATTCACAAGTGGAGAGAAACAGCCCACTGAAACCCCCTGGTCCGGGTGCCGGTGCCAGAAGTGCTTCGTGTAAAACGGGTCTGGATCTCTTCTCCCGAACAAACGGACCGCTCTTCGAGGTCGACCCGACTCTCGCAGAACAAGTGCATCCAGAGTTCAAGTACCTCGTCGGTTCGACTGTGGCCGACACGTAAAGAAGCATTCAACATTTTATGGCAGCAGCACACACACACTCTCTCACACACACACACACTCACACACACAGACACACACACCCCTCTCCACACACATTATGAGGCAATGTCACCTCTCTTCCAGACTGTAATGAGCTGCTGTTTGTTTGGCTGCAGGCCGTCCCTCCGACGCGGCGCTGTCACTCAGCGGCGCCCCCCGGTGGCTCCGAATCGCCGCCTGAGCCTCAGCGGCTGCTCCGAGTTCTCCAGCAGCCTCCGGTTATCTCTCGTCTTAACCCGAATGGCTTCATCTCCTCCTCTTTTATTGCCGCCGCTAAAACCTTGTATCCAGCCAGGGCATCTTCGTATTTACACAAACGGCCCGGGCGTGTCACACACACATCAAACACACATATATTAATATTGCAACAGCTGCATCTGCAATGATAATATGATGTGCTGCTGGCAGGCTTCGCTAGTTGGGGGCAGAGTGCCATGCTCAAGGGCACATACGTTCCAGCTTCTGACCCTCAACCAGACAGCCTGGAGGGGTGCAGTTTAAACTGAGTTTAATGTGTTTAATCAATTGTTAAAAGACCAACGTTGAGTAAAACAAGTACAATTCAATGCTTTTAAACATGCTTTGATGGCTTGGATATAACTACTCTGTTTGCTCAAACATGTACTGGCAAAAAAAAAGCATCTTTGTTATGACATTCGATGTTCCAGATTTGCACTCGACCGCCCACGCACAGTTTGCCGCTAATTCGCGACGACAGAGTGCATCCGCGTGGGCGCGTATCGTACCGTCATTACGCAACACCTGAGCGGTAAACGGCTTAACGGGTCGGTCGGTAGAAGAAAAGGTGAGGTTTTATTTCTTCTTATAGCCGGAGCGAGTGTTTACGTTGAGTTTATTTTTTATGTCGAGTGCACATCTTTTGTGTGTTCTCCTGTTCAAAGATCCTCTTAGGAGGCTCGTGAGCTTTCGACCCACTTCATTTGGCAATTGAACAACAATCCGAAGAGGAGGGAGAGAAGGTCAAAGGTCAGACCATCAACTTCGAGCTTCAGATGTGTGAGCTGTTTAAATGCTTAAATAAATGTATAAATAAATACAGGAATAAATAAATGCTTAAATTAATGTAAGAATAAATACAGGAATACATTAATAAATGCTTAAATAAATGTATGAATAAATAAATGCTTAAATAAATGTATGAATAAATACAGGAATACATGAATAAATGCTTTAAATAAATGTAATAATAAATACAGGAATACATAAATAAATGCTTAAATGAATGTATAAATAAATACAGGAATAAATAAATGTATACATAAATAAATACAGGAATAAATAAATAAATGCTTATATAAATGTATGAATAAATACAGGAATACATTAATAAATGCTTCAATAAATGTATGAATAAATACAGGAATAAAGAAAGAAATGCTTATATAAATGTATGAATAAATACAGGAATAAATAAATAAATGTTTTAATAAATACAGGAATAAATAAATAAATGCTTGAATAAATGTATGAATAAATACATGAATAAATAAATAAATGATCCAATAAATGGATGAAAAAATACAGGAATAAATAAATAAATGCTTCAATAAATGTATGAATAAATACAGGAATAAATAAATGCTTAAATAAATGGATAAATAAATACAGGAATAAATTAATGCTAAGTCGTTTTCCTTTCCTCCATACTAAGAGTCTCAGTGTCTCTGAAGCCTCTCAAGCTGTTTCTGACGGGGTGTACTCATCCCTTTAAAAAGCATTTAATATCTTCGGCCCTTGTCCAGATGTTTGCTGCTTGAGCAGATTCTTTTAAAACCACTACGAACACCACGAGAGGAGTGGTACCTCACGGAGAGGCCCGGTACGCTGTAGCGGCGCCATGTCCTTGACAGCGCCGCTGTGCATTGAAGCAACAAAGTGCTTCATTAAAGATCCCCCGATAGATCTGGTCTGAGGGGGAGGGATAAGGTGGGGTGGGCGGGGGGCGGGGGGTGTTATCTACCGGGTATCCATCACTGGAGGTGACTGGGTGTCAAATGAAATAGCAGTGCTGGGTAATTTTACAGGATGAAAGTCAATACAGTCGATGCGGGCAATCATCTGGGGAAGGTCTCACACTTTTTCCTCAAGACACTCGCTGCTACTGTATGCATACACACACACATATATATATATATATCGATAGATATTTATTAATTTATATATTTATAAATGTATATATATATATAGATGTATATTATATATATACATACATATTATATATAAATATATATACATACATATATATATAAATATATAAATTATTGACGCTGTCCGTGGTGCTGAAGTAGCAGATGGATTTGTAATTGTATTCTCAGAGTCTGTTTGACTTAATATATAATATTTTCTATGCTAAGCAAAACGGCTGCAGATCTATATTCAGTGTACACAAAAACAAACAACCTCCCAAAACGTTAAACTTTTTCTTTGCAAAGATTGGCTTCTAGCAAGGGACTGAGAAGAAACATTTGGTCTATAAAAGATCATAAAAAAGTTTACAAATATTGGGTATTAAAGTTATTCAGTTTACCGTCAAGCGTTAAAAACAACAACGAAGAAACAAGCGGCAGCGACCAATCGATAAACGGACCAACCTGAAGTCAAATCACATGAATAATGAACATTAAAAAAGAAAATCATCATCACCAACGGGAAGCTGGACCAACCGCATGTGTGTCATCACTTATTTTCTCTTCTAACCTCAGACGGAGGTGTGAGAAGTACGATTTAAACTCTGATGTGACTCAAAAGTTTTTATATTGAGTGTGATGTGATGTGTTGTGTCTGGAAACTAAAAAAAAAAAGCCACTCTTCAAATCGCAGAAAAACAACCGGCGTAGATTTTGAGTTTTACCCAAAAAGATGACACGGATAAGAGGCTCAGACTTACTTTCATGTTTCCAATTTTGAGCGAGCAAAACAGGAGCATAAAAAATTTAAAAAAGGAGAGCAAACCAGCTTTTGATTTATATTCAAATGAGAAGTATACAGGAGGAAATTGGATTTCTCTTTCATTTCAGAGAATGAATTTCCTGGTGGCGGATCGCATTGTATCATCTCGTGGCGTTAATATGCAGCTCGGAGCGTCGGGAGATTTTTTGTATTTTTTTCTTCATTACAAAAGACTCGGGAGGAACTTTTACACCTCAGAATGCAGCGATCATTTACATCTCTGGCCCAATGTTCAAACAATACCCCCAAAGGCCATTTAAGAATAGTTTTAATTTACACATAAAAGACGACAACGCATCAAAAGGAGTCCCGAAGAAAACGTCGTTTTTTACGTCCCTTACGTAAACGAACTGGGCTAATTCTGCTCCTCAAAGCCAGCCGGGCCTGAGGGGGGGGGCTTTGAGTTCAGCGTGTTACACCGAGCAAAGCATTCTGGGAAAAATCCCTGAATGCCTAATTGTGATTTGGTGTTTGATGCATACTTGCTGGACTCACGACGTACATGTGGCTCGAGGACATCGCTGATGACATCATACGGATCGGTTTTCACAGAGAAAGAGAGTTGGGGGGAAAAAAAGCAGTCATTCCCAAAATGACATGGCACCCAAGGGTGCTTTAGCGACTGGCCATAAGTATGGCAATGCAAGTAAATAAATAAATAAATAAAAGTATCAAGATAGAAGTGGTAAGTTATGTGCATTTGTCCAACAGCCAATCACATGACGGCTCAGAGTTGTGTGTAGGGCTGATTATTGATTTATATGCAGATTATTATTATTTATTTCGCCAATTGTTTTTTTTATACAATTTTTTTTGTAAAAAGTGATATCCTCAAAATACTTTGTTTGGTATTTATTAGCAAATTCACCTAAATGACAAGTTGGAAGCGGCATGTGTGCATTTAAAATGTAAATAAATGATCAAAACAGATGTTGATTCGTGTTGCAGCTCGTATCTTTAGGGTTTGAGTCCCGTGACCCCAAACGCCCTGCAGCATGAAACAGCTGTTTGGAGACTTAACCTTAAAATCCATCAGGAAGCCACGAGTTGATTTATCGCCCACGCCACCTAGTGGTGGCTTTACAGAAGCACACAAACAAGACCACTGCAATCAATCTAATATTTTTCTTCATTTAAATAGTCTTGTCTTTATTATTGAAATACTGCAAACTGACTTTAGTAGTTTAAGTGTTTGTTCACCCAAATTAGTAAAAAAATAAAAAAGACCTGTTCTCAGAGTCAGAGGAATTTAGCCATGCAAAAATAGATTACATTTAATTTGTTTAGAGGTTTCTGCTCCCACCAAACACAACAAAGGTGATCATAATCTTATTTTGTGAAGTGTGTGGTGCTCGCAGTATCCACAACAATGTCCTGGTTACTTTTTAAAAATGGTGTTGACTCCTTATGTGTGCATACATTTTGATGATTAAAAAAAAATTATATTCTATTATTTTACACACATATTGTAAAGTATTGTTTTGTTTGTTGACGCCAAAACTTGGTAAAATACTGTTATTACATGTTATTTGTCTGCCCGATAAAGTTTTTGGTTACAGTGAAACATTTCTCCAAAAGATGTTTGTCAATTCTTGTAATTATTTTATTTCAGTGTAAAAAGATGTCAGTCAGAATCCTGGACAAATGAAACCAAAACAGATGAAATGCATCTTGTAAGAGAATTTTTTCAGAATTTGGTTGAACTGACCTTAAACCTACTGAGCTCAGGATACAGAAACAAATATTCAGCAGAGGAAGCCGTGACGTTCACGTCATCAGAGACCAGAAGCTGTGACTGACTGGCCATATTTATTGTTTAGGAAAACAGAGGACTTGAGACCCTTTGGCACGTATGAGACACACACAGACAACACACACTCAACACACCTTTGTACAATCCAAATAAATAAAAAGTCTTCATCACAATAGTTCATGAGGATATTTCTCATTTCATTCCCGCGTGTAATCCAAAGCTGATAATCCGTCCCGGTTCTTTCCCCTCGCGAGTCTCTCCATCATAATATTCCCAAAAAATGGCATAAAAACGATATTGTTCAGAAAAAATTAAAAGCAGTCCATCTGCATGCTGGGAGCGGGAGGAATATCAGGGTCACAGAAGACAAATATTCAATCCATAATCAATCCACGGCGCCAACAGGAGGCGAGCGGCTTGATGCTCCTGCAGGTTTGCGCCAGAAAAATCCACTCGCACACATTTGAGTCCTGCAGGACGAGTTTTTAAAAACACACACGGAGTTCATTCTTACTCCATCAGAAGTGTGTGTGTGTGTTCCCCGGGAAGGGTGAGGAAGGTGTGTGTGCCTGGAAGGTTGCCAGTTAGATAGAGATGTAATGACCTCCGAGCCCTTTGCAGTCGGGGCTCGTGAGGTGGTCAGGTGTGTGTGTGCGTGCGTGTGCATGTGTGTGTGTTGAGCAAAATATGCAATGGTAAGTATAAAGTCACATGCTCACACATTGACACCTCCCTGAAAACAAAACAAACATCTTTACAAGCTCCACCCCCCCCCCCCCCCCGCAGCTGGACAGACCTGCACTTCCTCGTGGCCCTGAAGGGCCCGCTGCGGCGACTACTTGCTGCTGGCAGAGTCCCCGTCGGGCCTCATGCTGAAGGGCTCCAGGCGCTCGCTCTCCGGCAGCATGTTGTTGAGGCGCTCCATCAGCGGCACCGTCTGGTCGATGCCCATCTGGATGCGCCGCAGGATCATGGACATCTCGTTGACCTTCTGGATCTGCTCGGCGTACTTGGCGTAGCGCTTCTGCCGCTCCTGCATGATGCTGAACAAGGTTTCCACGGACAGGTCCATCTGGAGGGAGACGAGACGGAGAGGCAAGACTGACTTTTTGCCGAGTCATCTTCAAACAGCGCGTACTAATTCTCCATCAGCAACACCGGAGGCATGAATATGATTAATGTGATGGAGAAACGCACAGAGCAAGCATCTCTCAACACATCAGGAACATTTTAATTGAAGGAATAAGAAGCGTTGAGGCGAAATCCTAACGGTACCAACTGCCTGAGGAATTTGGAGTTCATTGAAAAAACTTCTTCACATATTATATATATATATTATATATATATCGTGGGGCATTTCAAATGTGTTTTATTTTCCATTTTCTTTCCAATTAAATTAATCACTCATTTATTATAAAATGTCCCAAAATAATTTTCACAATTTCCACAGCCAAAGTGAATGTCCTGAAATAGTTTGCTTTGTCCAATAAAATATATTCATTAGTAAATATTATAAAACAAAAAAGAATTAGCAGACATTTTTTACCTGATAATTACTGAAAATGTATAAAGATTTTTCACCCTCTTCATACAGACACACACACAGACATATATATATTTAAATACATATATTTAAATACATAAATATATTTAAATACACATATATATATTTAAATACATAAATATATTTAAATAATATATATACACACATATATATATATACACACACACACACATTAAACACTTTGAAAATCACTCAAATATTTACAAAACTTGTTCATTTTCTAATTAGCGAAAACTTTCTGCACAACTTGAAATGATCCGAGATAAATAAGAGATGTAAGAGGATTCTTTTGTTTCACTATCACTCATATGGTTGTTTTGGGATAGAGAAATGAGAAACTCTGCATGGTTAGTCCACCCCGCTGCCTCACCTCTTTGATCCTCTTCACCAGGGCATTCTGGTCGAAGGCCACGGCCTCGGCGCACTGGTGCAGGTGGTCCTGGTAGCGGAGGCAGAGCTGCAGAACCTGAGCCGCGTCGAGCCGCTCCAGACAAACACTGCTGGGCGACGTCTGGCCACTCAGCATGCCTGTGGAGCGCAGAAGGCAGAACGGACTCACACGGGCATGTTGGGACACTTGACAATTATTTGTATTTAGTGACGCAAAGGATGTGACAGGATTCACCCTCTGGCATTTCAGGAGTGTGCATCATTACACACATTTTAACACGGTGCTAATGGGACACAGCAACGAGTCCATGAGGGTGTATTTTCACACTTAACCCCAAATTGCTCCCGTAACCCTAAACTGGGCCTATGGCGTGTGAATGGGCAGGTGGTGCCGACCATCAGTGTATGAATGGGTGTTAGTGGGTGAATGACAGGTAGTGTCAAAGCGCTGTGAAAGGTCTTTAGACAAGTACAATAGTCTTCCATCAGAAAAAATATGGTATACATCTATTAATTCATTCGCTGGAAGACTCGTAAACAAGTTACCTTTTAAAAGTGGCTGAAATGTGGGTATCTCTTGAAGTTTGATGACATCTGGGTCGTTGTGGATGTTCCGCATCGACTGGGTCCCCTGAGCCACGACGACGATGTCATCCATCTTTGCTTTCTGCTTCGCTGGAGACGGCACCACTGCAACGACACAATTACTGTGAATACCGACAGGAAAGGAAGCAGTTACTTCACATCAGCTCACGTGTTGCCGTCACATCACCGGCTGGTAAATATGAGGTTTTAAGCACTTTTTTTAATCCAAAGAAGTAGTCACAATGTAAAAACACACCATAACAATATGCATTATTTGACTTCAATAAAGTAACATAGTAGTTATAAGTATTATTTAGTTAATATAAGCACAATAACATAACTTTTACATGTAACTGGCAAGTAAATAGAAGTAACTTCGAGATGTATATTAACCATAAAATGAGATTTTAAAAAGAAAGAAATAGTCAGAGTAAGGTTACTTTAGTGAATTTAACCCTCCTGTTACATTTGGGGTCAATTTGACCCCATTCAATGTTTGACGTCTCTAAAAAAATGACTAACATTATTTTTTTTGCTTCATATTTCATGACTTTTCCAAATTTATTGGGGACAACTGGGAAAACATAAAATTGATTTGATTTGATGAATGATGATATGTTTTCAATATCCTGCACACAACTTGTACGCATCAATTTGACCCCAGGCTGTTTTTCACTGTGTAAAACATATAAGAAATATCAACTTTTTTATATATTTAAAGGGCTATTTAGGTAGTCAACAAACAAAAAGAAAGTACCTGACATTTAAACTTGGGAAACAATATTAATTCTAATCATTTTCTGGAGGTTTTAATTGCTGGGGTCAAAAAGGGTAAAAGATGTGAGTAAATTTGAAGGTAACAGGAGGTTTAATCACATTATATTACCTTGCATCCCTCATAAGCTAAGATTCTCCTCCACTGTAGTTCACTTCTCTATGCACATCACTAACTCACGTATTCTCTTTAATGTGCCAGGAGTGGTCTTACCCGCAGAGCTGTAGTCGGAGTGTTTGTGCTCCGCGTCTCCGCTCTGCTCGGCTCCCATGATGCTAGCGGTTAGCTTCAGTCAACGATACCGGAAACTCAACAAATAAGCGATAAAGTTCAATTAACCGAATCCAGCGAACCCCTTCAAACGACCTCCCGCGCGCTCACGACGAGGCAACCGCACCCCCCTAAAAGGTTGCTGTTGTTGTTGTTTGTCGTTGTTGTTGGCTCGGGAGGTTTTATGCTAGCTCGCTACGTTAGCTGACGTCGGTCAGCTCGCACGTGAGCAGAGCTTCACGTGAAGTCACGTGACAGCCGCGCAGGCTTCTAGAGTGAAGCCGAGTGGAACCGAGTGAAAGCTTTTAAAGTGAAGAGCCAAAGATGTTTACGTGACGCGACAGAAATGCTCCATACGAGGGGCAACACTTCCGTAAATATTGACCACGTGGTCCTCCTCCCGCGCGCGTTGATTGGAGCGCTACCGCCCCCTACCGGTGGCAGAAAATAAACACAACACTGCAAAAAATGACTCATAGGGGGAAGAAGTAGTCAAGGTTTTTACTCCAATAATTACAAGTATAAATACAACAATGTCTCGAAGCTTGGCAAGAGAAATACAAGTTGAGGGTATTTGTTAGTGGTATGTAAAAATACTTTGACCTAAAGAGGTTTAGTTTACGTTATCAACATGATTCAGATAATAACATTTATGCTAAATACTTAGATACTATACAAACTGCTTATATTTTGCAGGAATATACTCAGTTAAGAGCATTTCTCTCAATTAAAAGACGCATATGTTGTTCATATGGTTGATATGATTTGAGTATATTAATATTATGTGTTTACGTATATATATGTATATGTATGCATCCAGTATATATACATGTTGTTAATTTAAGAAATGGATTACTTGTTTTTTATTTTATTTCTAACTCATTTTGAAAGTGTTTGCACATATGTATCACTCTTGGTTATCTGTGTTGTAATGAACACTAAATAATAATAATAATTATAATAATATTAATAATTATAAAACTACTCGTTCTGCATTAAAAATATCACTTAAGTAAAGTCAGCAAAACATTTCACAAGTAAAATGCCAAACAAAAGAAAATGAAAAATGAAGTAAAAAATGTACATGAATTTTATTTTTAAATAGTTGCCTATTAATATACATAAGTAGTATTTCAGAGCTCAACTTGTAACAGAGTATTTTTAAATAGTTGTTATTTTTACTTAGACCATATTTCCTCCGACACATCTTTTAAATGGGCAACACTTTAAAACGTGTTAGTGTAACAATAACAAAACAACACAAAACAACAGACATCTTTAACTCTGTAGATTTAATGAACAGGACAAACGCTGTGATTAAAAGCACAACTGAAATACATAAAACACTTTGAGTAACAAAAACAAGTAATATGCCGACACGTGGAAGTAGCACGGACACAAACAACAACGAGGATTATCTCGTTCTCTTTTACCGAATTAATGAACGAGCCAGTTTGTGGAAGTAAAGCGGTCTTTGTATCTTGTTATAGACAACAGAATTATACTGACAACACTTAAAAGGAATCTATAAACACAAAACAGGCTCATAAACGGACAACAATCTCTTTAATGCAACAGCCTGAAACCGAACACAGTGATGAATGCGATGATAAGATGACTGGAGCCTCTGAGAACACGTGGAACGGACGAAGAAGGGAAGTGAGAGAGACGTACGTACGAGGGGCTTCCGCGCTACACCAGTCCCGTCTAGTCGCTGTCCTCCACGGCCAGAGGGTAGGGGCGCAGGTCCAGGGTCAGCATGCGGCTGCACATGCATTCTTCAAACTGCGAAGGAGAGAGCGCCGCATCGTCACAACGCGGAGACGCCAACGACTTCTCCCTCATCTTGTTGTGTGATAAGCGTTACGTCGGAGTAGACTCCCAGCAGAGCGTCGGCCTTGGAGAAGAACTCCTCCTTCAGGGAGATGACGATGATCTGCATGTTCTCCTGGGACTCCTCTCTGATGAAGCTGGTCACCTGGACGCCGACAAGACACGGAGGGACGCAAGAAATGAGGCAGCGTTCCTGTGCAGTGGGTTTGTGCGTCATGATGCTGTGCACAACACAAATAACGTTAAGAGGAAAACTCTTTTCAAGCCTTCTGTCTGCAGGTTTTGTTATTCTGGAAGTCCAAAGAACACAAAGGTACAACTGTGCCCAGACGAAACAACGCAGCAGTTCATATCAATGTGTGGGTATGAATAATGTGGTTTATTTGTGTTATCAGCTCATTTGTTCGTTGATGTAATCTATTTATTTATCTTTTACAATATGAAATGTCAGAAAAAGTGTATAACGGCCGCCGCAATTCTCCTTAAAAGGAGCTCGGCAGGTTTTTCTTTATCGAGCTGAGATCAAACTAGATCATTGCACATCCTCTTGGCTCGATTTTCAGGCTTTTGAAAAATCTATCCTCGTAAAGAGGGCGTTCTATTGGCTGTTGGCACGCCCCTTTGTCAAACGCCGGATTTAAAGGCTAAACTATGAGCAACATGTCGCCGATGGGAGTGTTTGCAAAGGAAGACAATACGGCGGTTCCAGTAGATTTGCCGCCGGAGCATCCAGATGTTTAAAACCAGCGACTGTGGCGCGTGTGAAGCGTTGCATTAGTCGTGCTCCTCTGGCGTCGAGGAGAGCTGCAGGAGGCCAGCCTCAACTCAACCTCAAGATGTTCTACACTGTCCGAGGAATGGTCCAAAACTCAAAAGTATTCCACCAAATAGACAAAGCAAATCCTCACATTGGAGAGCAAGGAATCAAAGCATATTAGCATTTCTTATGAATGCATAACTTGCATAGTACATGGCTCGTTTTGCATTGTTTCAGCTCCATTGGAGACATTGATTGTAAACCCTGGGACGCAGAGGGAGCCGCACCTTGCTTATGTTCGTGTTGTCCAGCGCTGCATCCACCTCGTCCAAGATGAAGAAGGGAGCAGGACGGAAGCTGAAGGAGAAAACACAAACCGGGTTAAAGTGTACGGACTCGGCGACCCAGAGTTCGTGGGTCACATGTTGGAGCCACGGCCATTAAAAACTAACATAAGTATTAGAAAAGAGGAGATGCAGTTCATTTCCTAAGGAGAGATTCCCAGTGTCTCTGCATAAAGTTAATGGGTGTGAACGAGGAGAGGATCGAGCCTCTACTTTAATAGTCCATTCATCAGTTTAAAAACTAGCCGTTACGAGTTAAGCACCCAGAGTCTGCCGGTGTTTCCCCCTGGAAAAGTTTCTGAAAGATGTTTCGTGGCGTGTCAACAGCTGTGCTCATTATTTTTTGCTCTCTTTTCTTTTCTTTATAGCTGAGAGACGTAATTATCCAGCTGTCCAGCTTACAGATTTCGTTAAATGATTTGGGGGAAATAGGATCTTGGCGATTCAATCCGTCAGTACAGATTTATTAATTGTTATTTGGTGCTTTTCATGTGCAATATTTTGTACCTTGAGTTGATGCTTCTACACCAAGCACAGTTTCCCCTATTATAATGTCATTTGAATGCATTTGCCCAATATAATAAATCACTAATGTGCCTCTGAGGGCGTTGCGATCTGTACAGTGCTCCACCTCCTCTGTCCTTGGGACCCTCGGATCGGAAAAACATCACCAAGGAACTCTTGGATGGGGGAGCACATGACGTAATCTCCTGTCTTGTATTTGTATGGTCTAGTCTGACGTGAGCGGGTCACCTGTGGATGGCAAACACCAGGGCGAGGGCGGCGATGGCCTTCTCTCCCCCGGACAGGTTGTCCATGGACATGAAGCGTTTCCCCGGCGCCACGCAGTTGTAGTTGATGCCTCCGAGGTACGGCTCGTCTGGGTTCTCAGGGCTCAGGATGGCCTGCGACACAAATGGCAGGATCTCGTCATTCAAGTCCAGGTGGTAAAGAGAACTATGTGTAGTTTTACTTGTAATACTGTAATGTGGAGTAAATCACATCTGGAGAGCACAGAAACCCGACGGGTTGGTTCAGTAAAAAAAAAGTGGGTTATAAGATGATCCTTTTTTACTTATTTTCTCCTCAACTTTGACCCGCGAGGCTAAAATAAGGGTGCGGTTGATTTGGGGGATTTATTTTCATCCCCAGAAATAAACACGCTGAATGCACGAGAACACGCACTTCCCCTGCTGAACCGTTTATTACCGGAGGTCGTTTCGAGAGTTTCTACCGATTAATTAGCGGCGGTGTCTTGTTTAAGATTTAATACTACTTTTTTATTTTTATTAAATAGATGTGAATTTATAGTCTGCATTTTACGGTTAAGCTGAGTACATTAAAAAGTACTTTTAAACAAACATGCATGTGGGGGAGGAGAAGAAAAACGACTCAACAACCAAAAATAAACCCAATGAAACCAGAGAACGCCGAGTGTGTGTGTGTGCGTGTGTGTATGTGTGTGTGGTTGAGGTTGCGCCGCCTCACCTGGGCGCTGTTGTTCCTGCAGATTCTTTTATAGATCTGATCGATCACGACACACACGTGTTCGAAGCACCGGTTGAAGAGGTCCAGGCGCCGGTCTTTGACTTGCTCGAACTCCCGGCTGCATTTTCTGGCAGCTTGGGTGCTGGCATCGAACGCTGAGCGAGGGACGGGAAACACCGGTGACTCGGCAGTTACGGGTCCTTTAGCTATCGCGCTGCAACTTAAGTCTTATAGCATTTAGACGGATCTTGTAGAGGAGATGTTTGACGTATAAAACATTCATTAACGTCGAGACCGTACCGTCGGTGACGCCCTGTAGCATATCCTTCACCTCCCTCATCTTGGCCAGAGCCTTCAGGTTTGGCACCGTGGTGCGATGCAGCACTCCCTCTACGGAGGAGAGGGACTCCCTCAGCCTCTCCAAGAAGGCCTCCGCCTCCTTCTCCATCTCCAGACCCTGTACACACACACACACACACACACACACACACGTCATATAGATGTGTTTCACAGGAACAGACGACAGTGAGAGGAGGTTATGACGATGAGGCTTGATGTCCTGACCCTGAGTTCTGCGTCCAGGTCAGAGTAGTCGATGACGAGTCCCGCCTCTCTCTCGAAGATGGTCAAGGTGGTCGACGTGCTTTCTGATTCAGTCTCCAGCTGCACAGCGGAGAGAAAATCCGCCGTCGGGTTCGACCGACGCCAAAAGCGCGTCAAGTCACTTTATTACTTTTTTTTTCTGTCTCTCAAAAACCAGCAGTGGTCTCAGACATTATTACTCCAGTGTGAGCAGGTTTCTGACGCTTCTTTTATTACAAAATCTGATGATTCAAACTTTAAATTAACGTCTGGTGCTTTTTCCCCCCCGAAAGCTGCGGGCGTCGTAATGGTTATCGCAAAAGAGAAAAGAACGGTGACTTACCTGCACCTGGCTGACTTCATCCAGGTTCCCCGACAGCAGCGCGATGGGCAGACTCTGGATCTTGCAGGCCAGCAGCATGTTGTGCCTGAACAGGCGCTTCTGCTCCAGGGCCGACTCGGCGGACATCACCTCCCGCTGAAGCTTCGCCAGCTCTCTGTGAGTGGGGGGGCGGATTGGGGGAAGAGAGAGAAACACTCAAAAGCCAGAGAGTAGATCGAAATGTTATCTGGCCCTGGAGGCGAGGGATGATGGCAGAACATCTCTCCACCGCCAGGAATAGAGAGCAGAGACGGATCCTATGAGTTTAATTGATTTTGAATTCAGTCATATCGTCTCATCCTCGAGTCTTATTGCCACATCCTCTTTCAAGCGACTTCCAAAACATCGTTTCCCAGAAGAGA